>NC_079898.1:21604744-21904744 GCF_024868665.1 Triplophysa rosa | reverse complement strand
TTACGTACTCGTTGTAATGAAAATGTAAAACAGAACACTTAATAAAAAATTCACCATCGTTTGTAATACTCTCCATGACATTCAGAGGCAAATGCAATCGAGGATATTAGACGATAATGAGTAAAACCTTTGGTGACAGACTGTGCGGAGAATGTTTTTATATTCGGTATTGCCTTAAGGAAAGTTCTGGTATGTTATAATATGGTCATTCATTTTCCTGCACTGAGATATTAATGTAACTTTATTAAGGAGTTCTGTTGTACATCTGCATAATTCAGTGAAGACCGAAACCTGTTCGCAAAACATCCATTATAGACGGCTGGAGCATGTTAAAAACAAACCACAAACATACAGATAAAGATCAACTGTGGAATATGATTTAATGTAATACAATGCTACATTAAATACAAATAATAAATACACCTAGAATCATATAAAGTTGGGAAACTATTGTACATTTCTTGTAAAGTCATGAAACTTACAAAGCAAATCAACGTTGGACTTCATTTTCCTTGTCAACGAGCGTAGTACAGAATTGAACGAGTCTTGAATTTCTCGCTCCAGTCTCGGCTCAAAACAAAGAAATGCTCTGCTGATCCAATTCAACCTACAACACTATTAGCGTAGAGATTTCCACCGGTCACGTGATCTTTCTGTAGCAAGTAGCATGTTTTAACACCCTTCTTCTCTAATAAGCATATACTCTGATCCGGACCACTTCACATGGCTAGAATAATGATCCTTATTGCATCTTCATAACTAGAGGCACACAAAGCAGAAGGCGCTGCCAATATCAGTCGTCTTCCAGAGCGGAAACATGCCCTCACATCACTTTCATCTATGCATGCGCCATGATTCATAATTCATTTTGTAAGAATGAACGGGAAAAGCCCAACAAGTTATCTCAGCTGTGCAATTCAGCTGGGCATGAAATGCAACTACACATCAGCGTCTTGTGCATTAAGCAAGAAAGGGGAGGGGTGTTTGTGCACCCGCTCTTCCATATACAAACAAACAATGACATAACTGATCACTTTAAAAATACTCGCGTTAGTTTTATGCATTTGAATATGGAATAAAAAGAAACCTTTCTCATGAGGAATCAATTCGATCCGGACACTGTTTTATATTAAAGGAACATGTGGACTGAGGATGGGAAAATGAGCAGTAAAGCAGTTAGACTCTTCTCCAAAGACCTACACTGTTAGTTTAAAGGGAAAGTGCACCCAAAAATGAAAACTCTGCCATGAATTACTCCTCCTCAAGTTGTTCCAAACCTGTATATATTTCGTTGTTCTGTTGAACACAAAGAAAGATATTTAGAAGAATGTTAGCAACTAGGATTTCTGGGGTAGACAAAGGTGCCGCAGAACTGTTTGTTTCCCTTAATTCTTCAAGATATCTTCTTTTGTGTTAAACAGAACAGAAAACATATATACAAAAATAGCTTACAATGGTAATCAATGATGTCCCAGAAAAACATTCATCCAAATATTTTTCTTTGCGTAAAACCAAACAAAGAAATGTATACAGGTTTGGAACAACTTGAGGATGAGTAATTCATGACAGAATTTTCATTTTCCCTTTAACCTAAAATCAAGCAAACAAACATTGAGAGGAAATGCAAACATAAGAAAAAAAATCATTGGGCACCCTGATGAGTTTGGACTCAAAAGTGTCAGAATACGTCAATAGTCCTTGTCCCCTTAGAATTTTAAACTAGAATAACTGTTTTGGCCACTTTAAATGCTGACAGCAAACGTAAGACGTGGGTTGTTCAAAAATTCAATGGAAACCATTTTGTCCTTTTTCAGACCGACAAACTTTAGTGGCACTCTTCACTTTTTCACTGAGGAACATTATTCTATTAGCAATGCTCTAACTGTAAAGAAATGTCAGAACATCAGGCTTTAAAATATTCTTCATAATTATCTGTGACCTAAAGAATCAGTCACAGTTATGTGAGCAATTGTTCAAGTTCCTATTGTCTAAAACTTCACATTTCCTAAATACGGAGAAGAAAAAAAGAGCACTTTGAAAAAGCACTTAATAAAGGTTCAGTCAGAGCCTGACACTCAAAACCACCATAAAAACTGTTCAAAACACTTTTAGAGAGAGCACTCATGGTACTGACAGTTAATGGTCAGAACGACAAAATGGAGAGGGAGATAAAAAACAAATCTGATTCCTTCATGCTTTCTGCACATAACTTTGTGACTTATAAGACCAGTATGCCGTTTTTTGTTCTTCGCACACTTTAAAAAAGATTTTTAAAAGTATGCCAGTGTGACTTCGACGCTCTGTTAAAACTATCAATCCCTTACCTGCAAAAACAACCCTGTACGGTTCCTCAGTCATCTCTCTGTGACCCGGGATAAATGTGCACCAATCTGTAATTCATTAACCTCTATCTCTCGCGCCGTACTGCGGTGCCAGCAACATCTGTCAGGAGCAATCCAGCTCAAAGAAAGCCTCCTGCCATCCAGCGTCCATAAACTATGCAAATTCCAGAAGGTGGAAGATGCACCGGTGGGGGCTGCAGTGCGGATGGGAAATAGAGGATGAAATTTACCTTAAGGACGCTGCCGAGATCCCACATATGTTGGCGGTCTGGGTAAAAGGCCCTTGCGTGTGCGTGGCCCGCTCTCGTGCCCCGCTGTGATAAGCTGGACAGGAGAGTGAGCAATCAGTGATTAAATCGGTGTTTTAGCCCACGCCAGCTCCCACCCGCCGCCCTGACCTCCGGGTCAGAGTCTGCAGCAGATATCTGATCATGAACAAAATAGCTCTCGGCTGGTGGGGCTTCTGCTCTTGGGAATGTTTCGGCGGGGGTCAAAGGTGTGATCCATGCGCAGCCGTGGGGAGCTGATTCAGGAACAGCTGTGTATAACACTCAACAGGAGCGAAAAAAAACTGTGATTAGCCCCTTACACTTGACCATGCTGGCAATATCACAATCCCACACACACAGGGGTTCATAAGCAGATTTATGCTGCTAATGTCAAAAAGTTCACACACACACAGACAAACATGTAATGCTGATTCCACACGCTGTTTTCTTCCTCTAATTTGTCACGGTTAATCAGAGAAGAAAGCTGCAATCATTGCACCTCGGTGTTGAAGCAACATGCTGATGACAGCCAAGGTCTTCTTCAGCGAGCTGATGGCCATGGAAGATGTAGTGAAGTGCACTCGACAACTTGAGTTGTCGAGACAAGCATCTGTTCGGCACCAGAGCTGCAGACCTACCACAGCAAATGCACAATCATTCCCAAAATTTGCTTCAGCTACATGGGTACCACGATTTCTGTTGAAAACTGCAACCAAAAATATGAATAACCTTCTTTTTAAAGAATTAGAAAAAGGAGTTCTATAAAAGAGTGTACGGGAGTTTTAGAAATATGCTTTGGTCAAATGTGGACACTTAAAGGAACAGTCCGCCCAAAAACTGTCATCACTTAATCACCCTCGAGTTGTTCCAAATCTGTATATATTTCTTTGTTGTGATGAACACGAAGAAAGATGTTTGGAAGAATGCTTGTAACCAATCAGTACTTGGACTCCATTGGCTACCGTAGTAGGAAAAATGACAATGGTAGTCACAAGTGCTCCAGAACGGTTTGCTTTCCAACATTCTTCAAAATATCTTTCTTTGTGTTCAACAGAACAAAGCAAATTTTCCTACTATGGTAGTACATGGGTGGCCAAGAACTGTTTGGTTACAAGCGTTCTTTGAAATATCTTAATCAATTTAAACAGGTTTGGAACTACTTGAGGGGGAGTAAATGATGACAGAATTTTTTGAGGGGGGTCCTAAATGTGTTTAGACAAATTAAGTAGCACCTAGAACGTGTCTTCCTACATTGCCACCTTTCAGGTACGTTGTAGAAACCGTAACATCTGCTTATTTAAAAAAAGTGTTGAAGCGGTTTCAAATTCATGTTCAAGCCATATGTTCACCTAATTATGATATTGTGTCTCCTAAGCCAACGAGAATGTTTTTAATAATAGCTTTGCTGGAAAAGTATTCTTGTCTTACACAACAAACTCACACTTGTCTGATGGCCATGTTTATATACTATCAAATGCTCTGATATCAATATGTCGCACATATTGCAAACATTTTTACCAACAAATTTCACCTCGCCACTTTTGAAGCTGTGTTGCCGACCCTGACACACATCTTAATCCATCTTTGAACTCAAATGTCTTGTTTTAGAGTCACATCTGCACAACGGCCTTAATGTATTTCTATAGCAAATGAAGAGAATGGTGTAAAATCTAAAGTATTATCCCAAATAAAACAAAATACTCTAGTGTACTTTAGTAAACTGTAGGGGTGTAACAATATGTCGAAGAATTTCATATCGCAGTACAAAAACATTAAGATATGTATCGTAGTGCTATTAAGATATGTATTGTTAAGATATGGCAATATAATTTTTAATGAAATGTATTTTGTATATTTTTATGTTAAAATTCAGTTTTAATTTTCTGTGACAGATCTATTCAGTTTTTATTAGTTTCTATTAAGATTGTTGAATTAAACCTTGAATGTTGTCAATTGTTTAACAAAATAACAAATGTTACTTAAAATTGTTAATGTTTTGGGGAAAAATCTGTCAATTGAGTGTCAGTTTCTTATTTTTCAAACATTGTGACACAATTGCAAACTCGGTATCATATCGAATCGTGAGCTGAGCGTATCATTACACCCCTAGTAAGCTGTAGTAAAATTCTTAGATATTAAATACTAAAGTATTTTATATACTAACGTATATTACAGTAGTTCACTTCAGCGGATAAATTCACTATAGGTAATACAGCAGACTACTGCAGTTTATAGTAAACTGTTGTGATTAATATACCACAGTATACTACAGTTTACTATAGTAAATACAAAATCACACTACAGCATTTTTCCATGTGTAATGTCTACTACTGAATCAAGTTTATTTTGTAGTTCACATACTAAAGTCGTACAATTTCAGGCACGAACATTTAGTGCAAAAATAAAGAACAGCTCCATGCTTCCCATCTACACATGTGAATTATGCACCGCGGTTGTGTTCAACATTCCTGCATATTTTTGCTATCCAAAGTGCCGAAGACAAAAATAACCATTTAAATTATGAAGCACCATATGCCTGTAGACTCTATGGATTTCCCCACCGTCCCCAACGCAGCCACGGAGAGCTGTATAGCCATGCAATTAAACACCTTAATTATCAAACTGCCCTTTCACCATAATAAGATAAATGTTAAAATTAAAATGCAGATTTCAGCATTCGGTCGTTTCACCCCATCTAATTCAGTTCAGGTTCAGAATGGTTACCGTGGCAACGGGGATCCTTAAGAGAATAAGTAAGTGCCATTGATGAGAAAACAGAACTAACAAGGCAGGTTGAGTCATCTGACTTGGAGAGACAGAAATAACAGGACATATTTCAGACACCCACCACTTCAGAGAAAATGCAATATTCAGGTTCAAGGGAACAATTTTAGGGTAAATGTATTAAACAGACTTAAACAATCACGATGAGAATGCTCTTTATGCCTCTATGGAAAAAATGCGTGTACATATCAGCGACGGCAGTAAAAAATGCCCAAACAGCCCTAAAACTGAATAAGATATCAAGCCTTGTTTTCAAAGAACATATCTCGCTTTGTATTTATTCCTAAAAATTACCAACAGGGTCAATAAAATAAGCCTCTGTATTTCTATGTACCAACAGAAGAATACACATGATTTAAGATATATTATCTTAAATCAATTCTTATTATCTCATGCAATCTGGCTTAGAGTAAACGCGTCTTCTGACAGAAAATGATTTTTTTGCCGTCTACGAGCGATGAAAGATGCTTTGCTCTGTATGTGTTAAATTGAACATTCTGAAGCACAAACGCAACAATAAATGCCGCAAGATTTTATTTGAGTTAGTGGTTTAATGTCGGCTACATTTAAAATGAATGACTTCCCAATATTCACACTCTTCCTCAGGGAGAGAAGCGCAGTTGATATCTACGGGTTTAAATAAAGAAATAGATTGTCTCATTGTACCGGAGGGTAAAAAGGGGAAAAGGATTTCTGGTTGTTTGTTGACTCATAGGCTTACTGGACGACTCGCAGTCAATTAGAATTAGTGTTGGAATGAGGCATTACATGTACCTGCTATAGTTACATTTTCTCTTTGGCCCTTTGGAGAGGAACCTGATCCAGGGAAAGCCAATACCGAAGCAGACTAACAGAGTGAAGTGTGTGTTTCTGCTGGGAGCCGGTGGAGAGGGTGAGCAGCTGATTCGATCACAAGTAAACATGCTGATTACCAAGATCACAGTCTCTCTCACCGTGGTCTCCTTGAGAAAAATCACTGAGACGCATATCAGGACTGCTGCCTAAATCCACAGGTAGTCAGTACAATAGAGGACCTCAGCAGGTCCCTTTGTCTCCGGGCAACATAAGACTAATAAATGCATAATAAAATACAATATAAAATAATACGCAAGACATAATTTACAGGCAGCAAGTTGTTATTGCAAGAATCAACCGTGACAGTGATCAAGACCCGACGTGACGCGATAACACCCGGCTGTCTGTTCATTATCCCGCTAATTACACGACTACTTGCCTCATAAGTTATTGAACATTAAATATTGATTTGAAATATTTTAGCAGCTCGTTTTTAACGAATGCAGACCGTCCACAAGAAAAACCTGTGTACTTTGGGTTTTAAGGTAAGACACAGCGTTTAAATGCCACAGAAACACACACTTTGGTTTAATCATTTGTAAATATAATAATCATATATGTTACTAAAAAAACATGGTTATATTAAATTTTTGTGTTATATTAAACTGTGGCTGTCAAAATAATTTGCAGAATTCTGGTTACCCTGTGTTATTAGTTTTAAGCGTTTGTTATCTGGGAATACCAGACCTTGGAATGTCGCAAGTGGCCAATCAAAATAAAGTATTCCTGAGTGCGGCGTAAAATAAAATAAAATAAAAAATAATCAATTTTATTGGGCAATTTTGATTTGGGAATAATATATTAAAAGATTAAAATGAAATAATATATATTCCCGATTAGGTAACAATACCAACTCACAGATGAAATACTGTCTGAGAGACTTCAGACCTGAAAAGTTTTACAAAGCCTTACATGAAAGACTTTGAGCTAAACTGTGTTTTGTTTCCTGATATATGGCTGCAGAAAGATGAATTAAAGAACACGATGTGAATTAAAAACTTCTCTTTTGATCTCGCATAAAAAGCAAAACACATTTTCTTCAACCACCTCTTAAGAAAATGAACTCAGGCTGCGGTCCAAAGTGCACAACAAACTCAATACCCTAGAAACACTCAGCAGGAAATGCATCTTGTGTTGTCGTCTCCTCGACAGAACAAAACATTTGTTTATAATTGATTTTATCAACAAACTTTCTCAAATTTCCAAAAACTAATCAAAAAGATACTGCATTTTCTATTTCATCAGATATCGTCGCAGTCCTTCCGAAACCTTGGATGTCCAAATTCGCTATATTTTCAATATAAAATATAGCAATATTTCATACTATTTATTGTTAGATATTTGCAAAAGTGAAAAACATAAAGGCCAAACCCATAATATTAAGCCAATTTATTTAGTGAAAACTAAAAAAAACTTGACAGCCGTAATTACCATTCACCACCATTCTATGATAAAGACCATCTTGGATATTGTGTTACAAATAACTGCTTTTGTGTTCCCCAGAACAAAGGAAGTCTTAAAACGGATCTGGAACGACTGAGTAAATGATGACAGATTTTTCATTTTGGTGGGAAATTCCTTTAAAGTATCTTCGGGAGCACGCCACCACCTGTTTGCCTCAATCCTGCTTTTTGCTAGAGGAAAAAATGATTTTGGGGTAAATTGTCTCCAGCTTCCTGTCGTCTGAAAAATGAGGCAGCGAGAAAGAGGAGCTGCTCAGGTGGGATGTTTCTATTGATTCTTTATGTGGGGACAATTTCCTGAGTGCCTCTGATTTGTCTGTCACATCCCATTATGACTTGTGTGCTTTGAGTTCCTCTTTCCTCCATGATACTGCACGAGGTGTCACCGGTCTTTATGGTCCGGTATTGAGGGAACGTATTGAATTCTGTGCGGTTTGGTTATTATTTTCTCGCCAACTTGATTTACCCATCTGGGCGAATTTCTGAAAGCAATACTGAAATGCTGTAATCAAGTTACCTATTGTAAAAGTGTTTCAGTCATTGCGCTGGTGGCAGGGGGTGTCTAGATGTTGGACATCTCACTGTGCCTCGGTCTAGACGTTCTGGCAATCATGATAAGGGAAAATTGTCGTGCATAAAAAAATCGGAAGCAGAAAGACTTTTAGCGTGTCCTTTAAAGAAGTTACTAGAGAAATTAAAGAGAAATGACTACTTTCATTAATGAAATGGTAAATGGATCTTTTTTTTCACAGCAATCAGCAAATAATGCCAAAATGGATGTTTGTCTTTAAACACAACAATCAGGAGTCTATCCATACTATGAGGATAAAAAACAAGAAATGTTTTTTTTTTGCCCTCGGCTTACTCTGGGAATTTCTAATGCCATATTGTTTATAAAGCTGCTTTAGAACAACATGGATTGTAAAAGGAGGTATCCAAACAAACCGAATATGAAAACAGACATGAATTTAGAGTAAGTACTGTATATGTTGCATAACACACAATATAAGGCATTACTTAAAGGGATAGTTCACCCAAAAATGAAAATTCTGTTATCATTTACTCACCCTATTGTCATTTCAAATCTGTACGACTTTCTTTCTTCCGCAGAACACTTAAGAAGATATTTTGAAGAAAGTCGGTAACCGAACAGCTATGGCACCCATTCACTTCTATTGTATGGACACAAAACCAATGCAAGTGAATGGGTGTTAACAACATTCTTCAAAATATCTTCTTTTGTGTTCTGCAGAGGAAAGAAAGTCATACAGGTTTCAAAGAACACGAGGGTGAGTAAACCATGACATTTTTGGGTGAATTATAACTTTATTGTAGTTTCAATACAATCCTATCCGTCAAGCGTGATTTGCAACATTATTGGAAAACCTGACCAGGCAGGGATAAGTTCTCCCATCTCTGTTCCTCTTTTCATGCAACTTTTGACACATTTAATTCAATTGTACATACTGAGCCCAAGAGCCAAATCACATCAGCCAGAACTTTCCTAGGAAACCCCAACCGCCTGTCGCACACGCAACAAACCCCGGCCCGTGTCACGTCACCTTTTTGTAATTGAACATGAACAGCCCTAAAACACCTACACTTGACAGCATTTATCCAAGCCTGAAAACGTGCTGCATTGCTGCCATTTTGCCATTTGCACTTCACAGGAGAACACCACTGAATGAAGATACATTTCATAAACATTGATGAACCGGCTTTCATGTTTCAGTTTCCATTTCATCAAAGATGATTCTAATAGATAATGCCAAGGTTACTTGTGATAGCAATCAAAGGAAGTGTAATTGGGAAAGCTAGAAGAGACTGCTTATGCGTTGGGTGGAAATGAAATTAGCATTAGTTAGCATAATCACATGGGAACAAAGAGAAATGATCATTTCCTTTAAAAACGACGGGTTGGAGAACAACCAAACGCCTTGAAAAATTATCACAAAAATAACCGAGACCAAGGTCAGTGTACTGTATAGCATCTGTATTTTTCTTTGAATTGTTTTTTTCGCTTCTTTCCCCGGTGGCATCAGTCTTTCGAGATCCAATCCAATTCATTCATTTCAAACTCTCCGATTTAAAGTTGGTCAATATAAGTCACACAAAGAGATGGCGTTTCAATGCCAAGTAAAAACAACCTGCTGAGCTCTGCCCTAAATATTGTGTGTTAAACAATTATAGCCAAATGAGACAGGCCATCTAGGAAGTCAATTAAAGGTCTCCTCAGATGAGCACTTTCAACAAGTTGGTGTGATTTATTAGGGTCTTCATGAAATGTCTGGAACATATTTTGCTTAAAAACACTCAATGGCTGTGTAAACAAAACCCTTCTTGCCTCGTCAAAAACAGCTATGCTCACAGCAACCCGTTTTGGTGCATGTCTCTTTAACTGATAATGAGTTACAGCGAACCCCACCCCCCTTCTGTCCGGCGTGTCAACACAACACGCGTGTAGTGGCAATGGTTTAGCTAAATGATATTTCCCGAATTCCTCTGCGGTTAGTTTCGTCTTAAACGTCTCAAATCATTCGTCCGGAGACAAAAATATAAGTCACCTAAAATCCACTGCAGATCTCAGCAGAATTACATGCATTTTAGCGCTTGTCATTGACAAGTTATAACGTTACACGCACAACGTGAGAGCTAGTTTGCTGTGACAGTTTTTCAGCCTAAGCACGAATGATTTGAGACGTTTAAAACTAAACTAACCCCAGTGTTCGCCCCTGTTCATTAGCAAAACAAACCGCTTGCCGCAGCTACACATATTAACGCACATAATGTATTAACATTCATACAGCTAAACTCCAAGTGTCCATCTGCACTTATATACAGTACGTTTAACACTGGCTTGAATGTTCTATTTAGCCCGTGACTGACTTAGCTCCCTTCGCTATCATATGCTAACGTTATCCTCCTATATATACGGTAAATTTACGTCAATTCAGACTGTTGATAAATATTACTTACATCGGCAGTTTTGTCTCGTTCAGTCGGTCTCGATCCCTCTTGAGGAACAACTTCGAATCTAATCCTGCTTGTACTGTCCCAGGTTGAAAAAGCACTCCGGTTTGAAGTGATTCGCGCAAACAAGCAGGTTTTTACTTATGGTTTCTGATGGATTTCCACTAAAAATAAAATAAATCCACTCCTGTCTCTTCCAAGGTTAGGACTCTGTGCAGCAACTACATTACATGTTGTCCACGAACTTTAGCCATGATGTCACGTACACCGCTGTCGCTTGTGAAAACAACAATGGTGGAGCGCGGTGGGTGGAATTGTGTAGATTAAGCGGCGGTAACATTATAATAAAATCCGCTTTGGACGACACAATCGGAGCGAAATCTGAACAGCTCGATTTCTCACGTGCTTGCAGGGAAAGGAACACCAAAACAAACTTACTGGGTTCTTATTTTTCACGTTTTCTGGGTTGCTAGATGCACCGGGGACCCGATTATAGCACTTAAACATAGAAAAAGTGGGTGTAACACGATTCAATAGACTGGAAGGAAGGAGGCGGGAACCGGCGATCATTCACAAAACTTTAATCAAAATAAACAAACAATAATCCAAGAATAAAAGACCGGCAGCCACCTCACGGTCGACTGCCGGCCACACAAACATAAACAAACTTAACAGTTTCCGGGCCCGGGTCCTCTCTCCCGATGGTCCGGTCGCTCGTCCTCTTATGCTCCCGAGCTCCCCCGTGAGGCATGCGGGGACCGGCAGTCGCACAGCTGACACTCGTTGCCACTTACGCCGCCGGCCCCGCCTTACTCGCCCCACGGCTCTCGCCCCGCCTTCCTCGCTACAGTGGGGTTTTCATCTGATGTCTTATTTAAAGTGAAGTAATAAAAATGTATTCAGGGCAAAAACACATCCGAAACTGACTACAGAAATTCACAGCAAGTGCTGACCTTAAAAACATTTGAAACCCCTTTAGAAATGAAACACTGGTGAAAGACTTACTGGCATCTTGACGCCAAAGTGTAAAGTAACAGTACACTTTTAGGCTACGTAAAGACTAAAGCTGTTAAAATATTCACAAACCTCAAATAAAAAAAATCTCCATAAAGGAACATTTACAGGGTTACTACAGTGCAGCAGCCTATTCCAAAGATATATGGTTTGATTACAACGTATGTGATGCACACATTCAGAAGTGGCATTTTAATTGCCAATTCCGCTTAGTTTAACAACATTCACAGTGACTAAATTATAAGTGCCTTTTCAATTTCACAATCAGGATATGACAGTCACAACAACAATTTGAATGTTTTAAGTGTTTGAACTTGCATCTCTCGTTTGCATTCAAATACACAGCGGTAAAACATAAAATAAGTGAATAGTGTTGGGGAAAATAACGTCATGCTTCTTGGCCCCCATCGACGATTTCAACGCCATGTCCCACGGTGACTATAGAGTGCAGTTTTAATCAGGTAAGGTTATGTCAGCTTGTGTTCATCACATCTCCCCGGACACTCAACCCTTCATATCGTCCTTGAGAAAGACTCTCATCTCTGCTGTTTGTCCTATCACATCACTGTTTATGACTGAAACATTAATAATAGGCCAGTTAATCTCATTGCCCATTCAGTTTTCCCATCTCTCTTGCTCTCTGGGAATGCATTTATTTGTGAGCCCATGCTTGTTTCTTACATTATAATGAGGAGGAAAATAACCCTTTTCCATTCTAATGCTTTATTTGACTAATGCAATCTTTTTAATTTGTTTACTTTCAGTCGTTCATAACAGTGTGCGGTTGCATACAGTGGAATTTCAAGAGTGAATAATTTATGGTCTTATTAAATCTAAAATATTAAACTTCAACACGAGTTAAAGGAAACTTTTATGTTTCTTACCACACAAGCAAGAACGCTTTATATTTTACAGGTTTTTTTCCCATTTGGTAGACGCTTTTGTCTGAAACGACTCGCACACATACATATCAGTATAAGGTTCCCTTGAAGTTGAGCTACAGGATTAAAAACACATTGTAAATCCAAATATGTGCACATTGAATACAAAAGTACGAATAACTCAATTCTGACAAAAATGTCTGATTCCAAGGCAACGATATTGTATCTATATAAGCATTACAATAAAAGACACAAATAAAAAAATGCAATTCTTCTATCAAAATTTTTTGTTGTTCTTGTCACAATTCATTTTTAAGACAGTTCCTGTCACAACTTTAACTCCCATTTCTTCTCTCTAAAGTTATATGTAAAAATGTGACAAAGACAAATTTTTGCTTTATAGAGAGAAAAACAATGCAATAGTCTAGCAATCATATTTCTTCTGCGTAAGTGTCAAACTTGAAACAGGAGGTTCATCTGCTTTCCATAAATTCTCTATTTTCCCGGATGCGTGACAAAAACTTTCATTCAGAAGTATATCAGCACCCGGCGGATGTCACTATTATCATTACAAAGTGTCTAAGGCAGCCATGAATTATCCAGCAAAAGGCTCAAACTCATCCACCGTCCGTACAAATCAGTTCAGCTCATTTCACACATGGAACGATGTATTGTGAGCTCTTCACATAAAATCTGAATCAAATGCATGTTAGACGGACAAATATTTTTTGATCAGCTAAATAACCTTGTGTTGTACCGCGCTTTAAGAGTCTGTGAACGGAATCTACGCCACAGGCCACAAAGACAAATCTGAGCTACTCCACGAGCATTACGTGCTATATAACTGTGCCAAATAGATGCGGAAGGTTCTCCCGAGAGACACCGGAGAACTAAACTCCCCAGTAATGTGAAATGGAGTATGTGCTCATTATTTCGGTTTCAGATAGAGGTAAATGAATATTAATGGAGAATTTATCATGAGCCTTTAATAATGTGGGCCTTATTTCTGCCATGCTGAGAATTTCAAAAATCGAAGTAATTGAAATAATGTAACGTTCTGTTAAAATATAATCTGCTCTTTAGCTCCACCCACTTCAAAAGTGTGTCAATAAACAAACCACCAATGCAAACTCGTTATACACAGACAAGGCATGTTCAAACAATGGTCTCTGAATAAAAAAGCAATACCGCTGGTTTTTCAGTTTCTAAAGCTCATCATAATTTCTGTGACAAACTAGTAATTTGTGACTAATGAGTAATTTGACATGCAAAATAAATCACACGGTGTAGATTTTGCTGCCTGACATTTAAAATGAAGGTTATATTTAATCTTGCTTCAACTAAAACACACAAAACCTTCACTCTGTACCTGGTTGAACTGAAAGAAATTAGGGCTGTCAAACGATTATTCACGACTAATCATATGCAAAATACATATATTATGTAAACAAAAACTTTTATTTTGCATATGATTAGTCATAAAAAAATCGTACCAAATGTCTTCTACTGTATGTTGCGACACAGTCTCAAGGGAATTCGTGACTTTGTCGCGAACTGTAATCTATTCATTTAGATTTAGGGGCGGGGTTAGGGTAGCCATTTATCGTTGCTTTGCCACCTCGTGACACTCGCGTTTTTAGCAAAATTATCCTTTGCGGCTGTGATTTTAGGGTTTGGGGTGAGGTAAGGTGTTGGTTAGCCAACTCCTAACATATTTACGAATTCTTTTTATATCAGGTTATAAACATATAAATGTACATACACACGCGGTCCGTGTATTGAAAGTTGTGATGAGTGACATGAAATAATGGGGAAATTCATGTCCACGAACACGGATTAACAGATTCCAAATGTTGTGCCTATACAACGAACTGCTTTGAGACTGGGTATATTACATAACAGACTACTCCCATTATAATGGTCTGTCTGTCTGTCATCAAATATTAAAGTTATAAGACAGATCTGTTCCTGTAGCTCAATTCATAGAGCAGAGCATTAGCAGCACAAAGGTTGTGGGCTAGAATCCCAGTGAACATACATACAAATGCTTGAATGCACGGTAAAAGGTGTTGGATTAAAGCATCTGCCAAATGCATTTAAAAAAAAAGTGTATGTTGAATCTCATTGCATTACAATCATTATGCTGTGCAGATCCACATTTTAGAAAAACATCCACCATTCTGGACTGTTTAGGTTTCTGCTCCACTAAATAAAGTAAATAAGAAGGGTTAATAATGTGCTGTAATGAAGGTAGTTACAAAGGATATGACCTCACAGCTTCCAAACGGGGAATTCTTTAATTAAGGACGTATATTTGATGTTTATTTCTGCCGGTTCAGTGCCCGTTGTTATCTGCATTCCCTCCTAATAAGACAGTGACAAATGCTGGGTCAGAATGGCCCCTGAATGGGGTCAGACGCAAGCATAATGAATCAATGAATGTTTTAAAACACTTCAGCTTAATGTGTCACAGGAGAACCCCACACAAAGACTCCACAGAGAGCCATTCTGACCATGACTATTGATGTGACAATTAGCCGCTAACGTTAATAGATTTCACTACAGTTATTGCATTTATATACTGTGTAGACCGCTTGTAAAAGTTGACTTGATATTTTCCATTCTTCTCATTTACTTTGTACAAACTTGGACAAATCAAACAATAATCAATTATTTTTCAATTAAACTTCTTACACAAACTGCCATGCTGGTGATGTAATGCTTAATAAAAATATTTATTATAATTTTCAATATGTTTTTTCCTTTGTGGTTATTCCAGAGCAAAATCACAGGAGATCAAGTCAATCATAACTAAGGCATAACGGTAATTTTATACTAATGTTTAATAACCCACCTAACTTGAATAACTAAGAAATCTAATATCACTTCTGTATTATTTATTTCTACAATTATCAGGAACATGCTCAAAAATCTCTGACAAAACTAAAAAATCTGTTAGAAAGGTACATCCAAAAACAGTGAATATCAACAGAGTGAACATGAATTCTCTAAAAAATGCATCAAATCAGCAACAGCCAAAAACAGAGTCTCAAGTGTCCATCTCTCAGCTCTCAGCACTTCTACTTATTGATGACCCGGCCGGCGTGCTTCACAGCTGATTGGATGACCATTTCAAAGCGAATCCAATCAAAAGCCATCAATTTTCCCATGCATGAGTGCATCATTTTGATGATGATGCTAGTAACAGGACCATATGGTCATTCTGCAGTCAGGGACCTCCCAGGAAATCTAAGCATCTATGTACTTGCCAACATTTGTGGGGAGTAACGGACTGGCAGGGTAAGGATAACCACAGAAGATTATTTTGGATATGCAAAATTAAATCATTTGCATAAATATTGCTCGCCTGTCAATGTTAATTTAATACCGCAATGGCATCCTGCTTGTTATAAAGATGCTTTCAGCTATTCAAAAATTCTAAAAAACGGGACATTTTAAATACGTAATGTAAAATCTTTCTTCGGTTTACTTAACATTTCACAAGTGGAGCCTTGAGATTTCTTCTCTTTGTCTGTCATTTTTACAATCTTAAACCTGATTTGACTTTGTAAACAGCTGATCTACAAACCCAATAACTACAACGCTGTTTGGCTCTGGGCTACGGATTCCTTTGTACAAAATGACAAAGTGAGCCCAATTCAATTTGTAATTTTGCAGATCATAATACAGTAACATTGAAATCAAAACACACAGATTTACGGCTGTTCTGTTTAACAGGGGAAATGATTTTCAAATACAGCCAAATAGTCAAAAAAGCCACTAACCTGTAGTAGTCAGATAAGCAGTAAATAACCTAAATTGCTTCAAACAGATTACAACGCAAAGATCGTTCAGGCTATCCAATGTTTTTTTTTTTGCTTAAGAGCTTGTAAAAGAAGTACTATTTGTCATAGAAAGCAATTTTGCAAGCATTAGAACGCACTAGTTTGTCGTCTGTCATCCAACACCAACTAGACATTCACAAATTATGGACAGCTGCTGCACTTTCCTCCCTTTGAGAGATTAGAACAATCCTGCGGATGACATGCAAAACAGACATTTTATGGTGCGTGTATGTATACACAATACTGCAGAACCCAAGATCCGCTAAAAGCGCAAACATCCAACAAGCTGGTCCTTCGAACTCAAAAGACTTTCCATTCCTCTGCAGATTCTTTGGAGAATATTGTTGCCCCAGAGTTTGCCATTTTAACCACTACAGGAACATCTCGCATTGCATACAAATATAACACGAACTGTAGTATGTCTGAAAAGATTCTGGTCATCGGAGGGACACTCTGCTATCCCATAAGGCCACAGGACTTTCTATGATCGTGTGAAAGTACTTTCATCAAGTGGAAAGAGCGAAGACAGTGAAGGTGTAAGCTTGATTTTTTTCCTAGTATAAAAGATGTAAAAGAAATGCTGGCTTTGCAAAAAGGCTGCATTGTGTATGATTTGTGCACCGCAGAGGCTTTGCATCCCTTGATAAATGCTAAACAGCCCTCCCTCCTACATCTGTGCCTCACACACTCTTAAAGTCACACACCCCTTGATATCAAAATTGCGCTTATTTACTTTTTATTGCATATTCTTGGTTGTATAATGAATAACTTATTAAAGCATGTTTTTCTTAAAATCTTATGAAACGGATTCTGCAAAACTTGTCTTGCATTTGGTTCCACCCCTATGACTGAACTGATGTGAAATTTTGGCAAGGAGACTTTCTTAAAGTTAAAATCAACAGCCACTACACTTCATGATCAATAAATAACAGTTGTGATTGCCATTTCGCAATGACTTTAAGCAAAAGCTTAAAAGCCATAAAAGCAAAAGCCCCCGCAAACAGTGCTATAATATACGCTATTGTGAACATAAAACTATGCAGAAAATGACTAGAATTCAATATGGCCTCCAAATTGAAGAACTGAGATCCAAAGAAAACAAAAGGCTGCACTATGCAGTAAAAACGCAGAGGGTTTTGCTGGCCCCGGGCATCTATAAAGAGCCCTCGTTCTCGTAAACTGGCAATACGAAAGCGCTGTTATCCTGATGATTCTTTTAAATATCACAATAAAATCAAGAGGGTTTGTCCGAGACAAATTTCTCTGTGAGGACCGATATAAATAACTAAAACAAAGTCTACCAATAAACGGTCCATCAGCACAGCTTTAATCCTGTTTTCAGCACAGCAACAGAGGGCTCGTTTTTCAGTAGAACATCACCCCATACTTTTAACCTTTAACCTAATTACATCACGTAGAACCAATCGTGGGAAGTAATTATTATTTTCAATGTCTACATGTGACATATGAAGAGTTTGGTTCCAAAATGAGATAACTCCGTTTGACTTTTTTTTTCAAAAATCATGTTTTTTATAATGTTAACTTGTTTTTTTTGTGTTAGTTAGCTGTATTTTTTGAGTTATTATGGCTTAAATCAAAACAAACAAACGCAGTTTGATTGATATTAATTGGAATGCACAATAAAAAAACATGATTTTTGAACATTTGAACCAAACTCTTCATATACAAATGTATACAAATTATCAATTTAATTTTATACATTTAATACTAAGGTTGGTTTTGCAATTCTATCGCCATCCATGTATAAAACTGTACTTACTTTTACATGAATCGAAGTTAAATTACATTACACTGACATTTCCCACAAAATCATACCCGATAGCTCAAATCAATTCCATGTTATTTACAGTTAATATCACTTTCACAATTTCGCATTGTTGCAAAGCAGCTTTACATATACATTTAGGAAGTGGTTACTATAGTAAAGAGAAATAAATATGAACAAAATAAAACCAGAATGCATTATAATACACAATATTATATAAATCATTGTTATGCTTACCGTTATGAAGCGGTAAAGGTCGCGAGACAGTTTTGAACACAGATTTTTTATGTACTTGTGACTTTTTGGTTAAAACTAAACCAAAAATTTGGCAAATATCAGCTTTAAGGAAAGCTCTTGACTTTCTTTCAAAGGGAGAGGAAAGAAGGTCAGATTCTGCTATGATGAAATTTACAGTAACTTTATCCTAATAACATCCTACATTCAGAAAAACACTGCTTACCCAAAAATCATCACTTACATGTATCCCTTTAACACAGAATTTTGGCTGCGTGATATTAAACAAAATGTGATAAGAAAATAACTTGCTAACAAATTCAATATGTAATATAATAATGCTTTCAGTTTGTAAAATCAATTTGAACTATATTAAATATATGAATATACTGCGATTTGTAATATTTTATAATTTCAATATATTCTGCAACTCTAGACAGAATACACAAGAATGCTGTTATAATGCCAGCCATCGCGATTACATAATAGTTGTAGCTCTACAGGCATTTTATGGTCCAGTTTTAAACTCATATTTGTTATGACCGTCATTTTGTTACGATGTGGTTTGCTTTGATCTTCTACTTTGGTAAATAAACAGTTTAGATAATCAGAATAACACAGAGTTTGATCCCAGCAGCCCCACTGAAATCTGTTAACAAAACAAATCGACTTCAGGATGCAAAACACCAAACACTCAAGTCCGAAAATGCTAAAAATCATCTCGGCCCTCCTTCTCATTTGTAACCATTCCCGTTTCTCCCCGTATCTGACATTTTGCATTCCAGCGGGTGGATATTACCTCATGTACATGACTCAGCGCAAACTGACAAACTGTGGACGTGAACTTCATTAGCATCAGCCGAATTCCTGCTCCGAACCGCTCCGACGCCCAGGGCCTGACAAGGGTCATTCGCACATAGTGACAGATCAGTACCCCCACAGATCCGAATGCAGGAGCCCTGGACCCTGAAGTGCAGTCAGACAAGTTTCTTCTCCAGAAGCGGTCAGGCAAAAGAGCAAACGGACACTGGCGTCTGAGGGTGGTGGAGTGGGAGACACAAAGTAATGAGGAAAAGCCCCGAGATGTTGCTCATCATCTCCAGCAGGGCTTCATTTGCGACTAATTTGGGAGGCGCCATTCAGAGCGTCTGACTTTGAGCTATCACATCATGTGTCACTGCGCCTGGAGAGGAGAAGATACCGAGATACAGAGAAGAGAAAGCAGTTGCTCATAATGGGAACGTAGGATGGCTCGGCATGGCCCACTTATGGCCACCGCACACAGGAAGCACTATGAAGACCATTTTGAGACAATGTTCCTGTGGCACAACAATAACCCCATGCCATGTGAAATACGAATAGGCCTATTAACAACATTACAGGAATAATAAAATCACATTATAATGGCATGAAATTATAGACACCTAACATATCATTACACATATTGCTGTAAACTATCAAGCAACCATGTCATGGTTGAATGTTGTAGGTGGCCGTCTCTATTATACGCTACCTTTAAGCACAAAGTTATGCTCGCCATTCCATTTTCCCACCTGCAGTTTCAAGGACAACAGTGACATTTCTACAAAGATCACAAGCTTGAAAGGGATAGTTCACCCGAAAATGAAAATTCTGTCTTAATTTACTCAGCTTCATGTCATTTCAAATGTGTATGATTTTCTTTCTTCTGCAGATCATGAAAGAAGATATTTAGAAGAATGTTGGTAACCGAACAACGGTGCATTGGTTTTGTGTCTATACAACAGAAGTAAATGGGTACCGCCATTGTTTGGTTACCGACATTCTTCAAAATATCTTCTTTTGTGTTCTGCAGCAGAAGAAAGAAAGTCATACAGGTTTGAAATGACGTGATGGTGAGTAAATGATGACAGAATCTTCCTTTTTTGGGCGAACTATCTTTTCAAATCAAGATTTCATTTTCTTGAGAATCAAATATTGTTTTCTCATAAATGATCAAAATTAAGTGAGTTCATGCTTACAACAAGAAAACATATCTAATATGATGAGATCTATATTTCAGTGATGCTCATCTGTGACTGATTTTCATGTATAACGTTTTACATTCGCCATGTTTTTTTGTCAATTTAAAAACGATTTACATCGCTTATATTAAAACGTTTTACACTTTTTAAAAACTTGAAAAGCCTCTCCTGGCATTAGCTGTCTCTTCACTCAAATGACGCTGCAGCCATTTCAACTCAGACCTGTTTATTGCAATTACAGAGTTAATTTAACCGAACTACACAAACCTGCTTAAAGGTCACGTTCAACAAGCCCCTCATGTTCATACACCACAGAATCGTAAATCCAAACAGTTTCGGCAATATCACCACGATCGCTAATGCCCGCTCAAGTGCATTTAATGTGCACCACCATCATAATTATCCATTATGCAAGTCTAATATGTTTTTACATTTCAAAACACTTTACTTTCATCCTCCGTGAGGCAGCGTTCAAACACGGTTATCATAAAGTATAATCAAGCTCATGTTTTGCTGGCTAGCTTCACATGATCCTGCGCCGAGCAATGAACCGGAAAAACACTTTTTTTTCACGATCCTCTCGTGGGTGTGTGTTCAAAGACCACACTTTGTTGCCATGCACACAAGCAGGCGTGAGGGATATCAAAGACGCCCATTTATTTTGGCCCCTCTCCTCACAGATCTTGTATTGTTGCCGTTGTTTGAAGGCTTGCAACATTGAATGCTCATCCGGGAGAGCGGGGGCTTCATTCTGACACCACAGCAAGGCCGTGTGTTCTTTTAAACCAGCGATAGCAATCCACTAAAGCCGCCAGTGCTATAAATAGAAGCTTTCGGCGTAATCTTTTGGGAAAAAAATAAGCTGATGCATATAAGCTTCTCTAAACACGCAGCTAGTTGACATGTTTAGAAAAAATTGAATGTCTGCTGCGCTACTACGGTGAACAGCAAAGTTCTAGTACAAAATAACTTTATTGAGGGAATGTTTTGAGGCCTGTTGAATAATTTTACACAATCTCACTGCAATTCGTGACTATGGGCAAAGATTATATGAATTGTAATTCGTTTGTCCCATAGTTAAGTTTAGGAGCAGGGCTTCATTCTGGCTTTATTTTCTAATAATTGCATGTTTTTTTTTTTGTCTGATCATACAAATTCATACACGATACACAATGAACAAACCCAACTGTTGGGTTAAATTAAGATGGTTTATATTTGACCCAACATTTTGGGTTGAAACTCAACGCTTGGGTTTGTCCATTTTTGACCCAAAACTGTGTTAATATAACCCATCATTTTTAGATTGTAAGATTTTACATCTGACAGGAAGATTTTAGACACAAAGGACGATGATATTAAAGGGACAGTTCACCCAAAATGAATATTCTGTCATCATTTACTCATCGTCTTATTTCAAACCTGTATGACTTTCTTCCGCAAAACAGAAAAGATAATTGGAAGAATTTTGGTAACCAAACAGCACCTGCACCCATTCACTTCTATTGTATGGACACAAAACCAATGCAAGTCAATGGGTGCAGTCACTGTTTGGTTACCAGCATTCTTCAAAATATCTTCTTTTGTGTTCTGTGGAAGGAATGAAGTCAAACAGGTTTGAAATGACAAGAGGATGAGTAAATGATGACAGAATTTTTATTTTTGGGTGAACTTTCACTTTAAAAATGTAGTCTATGTCGCAATAAAACCGTCACACAAAAATGAGGAAAAAAATAATCAATAATAACTTAATATTCATTTTAGACTTGATTCACATTTAACCCATTACACATTCTACAATAAAAATTTTTTTACTTGTTTCAGCTAGAAGCTCATAAATGGAATATGACATAGAGCTAATTCGAAGAGGAATGAGAAAGGAAATTAAGGCCCTACTTAACTGAACTGAACCTTGATCATTCCAAAGCACCGTGTTCCACTTGATCGGAAAAACTGCCACTTTCTCCCCAGGGGGTTATTATTTTCAGCGAGTAGAAACGCAATGCCCATGAAGGGGTTCTCCCTTACTCTCCTGCTCACTCTCTCCACCTCATTATTCATTATTTTTGAATGGCTGTGCTGGAATTGAAGTGAGACTGTCAGCATCCGTTCCCAGCCAAGCATCTCTGAGAGCTTTTATCCTTTCACAATATGCCGGGTCATCCCTGCCTCCAGTTGATCTCTATCTTGTGCCAGTTGCAAAATGTTACAGATGCTAATTAGCCGTAATGTCTGTGACCCCGATACAAGTCCATACAAGTGCATCATCTGAGAATGTCTGCTAGTATTTTGCCTTGCTATTAAATTCCTTCAAAGGCTGCCAGGATCCGTATTGAGAGGAAGCCGGGTAGCTGACGGGCATGTGACAGGACACCTGTCATTGTTGGAGGCTGACAGCAGCATTACAATTACATTTAGGCCAGAAGGTTGCCAGGTGTTTAAACTAGGTTAGAATGACCCCCCTCGCTGCAAAATGTGTCCTGTGCGTTATCTATGCCTCAATAAGTGGAAATCCAAATGATAAATTGTCTTTTTATTGCCTCCTGGATACACAAAGCACTCTTTATTTTTCAATGGGGAACTCTCTGAATATCAAAAGGCTGTAACACACGTTAAATTATATTAAAGATAAAACAGACTACAGAAAAAAGAAACCCCTTTCTAACAAGAAAAATCCAGGCATATCGAACAAGAAAATAAAACCCATCATCAAGTAAGAATTGTACTGTTTAGTCGACAGAGATCTAAACCGAACAAAGGAATCAGACATCAATAGCATCAATGAACTGCATCTGTGTTGTTTAATGTGGAAAGGTGAAGGAATACAGGAGGGCATCATAAAGACATAATTAGGATATAACAAGATATAATTAAGCTGTGAAATGATCTCCAGCGTTAAAGGTCTGCAGCTGTCTGGTTCATACTCACCCTCCTTGGACGGGCGCCGCACCTCCGCGCTCAGGTTGCACACCTGCGCCGAGCGCACCTGAGGAGTCAGGCATCCTTCGGTTTGAGGATTTAAAGGCAACACCACGTTACTGAGCATCAGCACGCTTTCAGATTCCCCGTCGCCTAAATGCTGCGGACACGAGCATTTGGTGTAGACTATTCCACACGACTCGTCTTTGCACCACGTGCACAACACCTGACATCCAAACTGACTGGGGCTCGCCTTGTTCAAAACCACAAACTCCACCACCGACCTTTCCTCTTCATCCATCTTCTTCGTCGGCAATCCATTGTAATCGTATGGAAACGCCCTCCGGAGCTGCACAAAATTCTTGTCGTAATGCAAAAACACGTGAATATTCTTGGCGTCGTCGCACAGGTGCACGATGGACTCGTTGATCCTCAACAGCTCGTTGATCTTCTCGTGAGAGAAGTGATCGAACTGGTAAGCCAGCAGGGAGAACTCCGAGCAGCTTATTTCTTGTTTGTCAAGTTTTAGGTAGATGCTGTATTTGGTGGGATCAGGGTTCTCCAACGTCCACGTGCAGTTTGTGAAGTTCTTGGGGAACATTTCATTCATCGAGTAAGATCCATAGATAACTCCTTTCACCAGTGTGGAACACCAGAAATCTTGGCCGCCAGTATATCCAAACATAACCAGGAGATAGGTGGAAAATATATAAATCAACAGATTACGAATAGCCTTCATCCTATGTCATTTGGCCTACAAGAGAAACAGACACTTTTATTGTTAGTATGCATGTGTATGTTTCATAGTGTGTTCATTCATGAATCTAAGACACTTTTATTGTTAGTATATGCGCGTGCGTGTACGTTTCATAGTGTGTTCATTCATGAATCTAAAACACTAGAGTATTGGGATGCCCCCTTCCAAAAACATGTTTATTTATTCCAGTAATTCCAATCAAAACAGATTACATGCTATATCATATTAAATAATTTTGTTTCCATCTATGTTGCAACAGTTTTGAAAGGGCCTTATTCTGTTCCAAAATGACTGAATGATGAGTTTGGGTGATGAGTGTTTGGCTGGGTTTGGTTCAGAATGGGCTTAATGCAGACCAGTCAAGTTCTTCCACAATAGACTGAATCAAACATCTTGTTGATGTTGGAATAGAAAGGCTCCTGCACAAACAGTTATTATAAAATTAGAAGCACCATTCTCTAGAATATCATTATACGCTCTAACATTAAGATTTGTGCTCATAGAAATGACTAAATTAGTCAAACCTGTTCGTTTGAAGGGGGCATCCCAATACTTTTGTCCATGCAGTGTACATGTATGTACTAATCAAGCTTTACACAAAACAGACTCACCTGTGATGTTCATTTGCGCTGCCTATTGACACCATAAAGTCATCGTGCAACGTGCGTCTCAATGTTATATTGCATCTTTAGGTCAAATGATTCTTTCCAAGGGAATGTAACACATTTCGGATAAACATTGCCACCTTGTGGTGTTTAATAAATTGGGGGTAATAACTTTGGGCATCTGCGCTGGCGGGATAAAACAACATCATAATATTCGATGATCAAATGATAATTTTATAAGATGATTTCACGTTTAATTATCTTTACTGTGGCTGAATTTGTGACACTGTCGGACGCGGTGATCATTAACAATCAATTGCTTTATTGACGTTAAGTCGAGTCTCGTTAGAGGATAAAAAGGGCTGTGATTATGTTTCGTCAACAAAAATGAGATTTAAAAACACTAGACGCATAAAACGTGTTTTATTTGGTCGATGGTGATGTGTCGCAATTCTGCAGTGATCTACATGTCTGCGCGCATAAACCACATCTCGGTCTCCATAGACTCTGTCGGGTTTTCTACTCGTTTTTAGATTTACCAAATATATTTTCAGTGAACGAGAGGGATCGTTTTGTGGCATTGCGTGGTCGTTTAAGAAAAGCAGCGTACTTTCAGCATTTTATAACCTTAGGGAAGCGCAATCGTTCCTTTCCATTGCGCATAAAAACTTTCATTTCTATGTGAACAGGTTTGTCTCTGCGACGATCTGCTATGCGTTTTATCATCGCGTGCGCAAGTGTGTTGAATCCCCAAATATTCTAGAAGTCTGAAAGAAAGGCGGCAGAGAGAGAGAGAGAGAGAGAGAGAGAGAGAGAGAGAGAGAGAGAGAGAGAGAGAGAGAGAGAGAGAGAGAGAGAGAGATCCAGCAGGGGAAAAGCTATTCGATGTCCTGTTTGCATGAATCCTGCAGGCATTGCAGCTGTGTGCGGTGTCACAGCATTCCCAAACCGAACCTTTATTTGACATTTATTTTATTTTCATGCCCGTGTCACCTTAAATGCGACAACAGTTACACTGCATCGAAAGACACGTTGCGATATGCAGTTTAAACGTGGATATGTTAGAGAACACATTATTGGCGCACATTAGAAACCACCGCGCACTACTTGAACAGCCCGTGCGCTGTGTCGCGTCGTGCGCTTGCAGTGTAGCCAGCTCGGAGGATTATGATAAAAGCGCTCCAGTTTGTCGCGTCACTGGGAATATAAATTGATTAGACGTGTTTTTATATGTCCAGCCTCTTACGAGACCCCACCGTAGTGGGTTTTGGGGATGCAAATGTGAATGTGGTCAAATAAACCACCAAACGGATCTGATATACAGTCGGCGCCCAAACTCCATTTCATGTCATTTTCCTTCGAAACTCGTCTATCGTCGTTTAACTTCGCGCTGCCCTGGTGTAAGGTTAGAGTCGTCTGAAATATTGACGTAGTTTGCTTCGCATTAATCAGAGGCAGATACAATGAACTATGCAACTCAGATCTTTAACTCGGATGCGTTTAAGAGAAATAAACTTGGGCGAGGGCCATCTCATTTCCGCACGACACACATCTATTCACCCGTATCTATACTAACAAGAATCGTGATAATAAAAAAGGATAATTTCATCAGACTTACCTTGCACTCTGACAGCTATGGCTATTTTTCCCACATACTTGGAAACATCCTTTAGAAATAAAACGCGTCGCTCCCTTGCGAATCAATATCTCCCATTGCCGATCATGTAAGTCCGGAGCAACAAGATGGTCAATGAGCAAAAATGCATTAGACTCCGAGCTGGATCATCATCTCGCTCCTTTATATCACCTCAATGCAACCAAGTGATGAGAGCGCAACAGAAGTGAGCGGCGGGGATGTTATACTCTAGAACGAGGGCTAAAAATGTTGTCTGCCAAACAAATGTGAATCTGTGGCAATCAGTCGTCGTCTGCCCTTCCCTCAAGAGATGCTAGGGTCCGGTAGCAGGTAGAGCGCAATCCTTGACGGATGGAGGATGCTGCTGACTCGCCGTGGAGTGAGATGGAAAGCGCCGAGCCTCAGGACTGGAGCTGCAATATCACGTCACTGCCACTAAGATAAGGCACGTATGGACGTCTCGAGCTGCGTCTCTCACCATCTCGCCCCCCTTCCTCTGGATCACATAGAAACTCTTTTTATTGGGAAATCAAGGCAGAGGAATGTCCCGCGCACTGGAACTAACGGCGCGGCGTCTTTTCTGCGACCTCGGTTCAGTTTAACGCGGACTATTTTATCAGGAGTCAACAAAGGCGCGTGGAATAATTAACCCTAACGGGCTTGTTACCTTGGGAATTATCCTTACAATTGTTTTGCGCGAGATTTTAAATGGTGTTTACATTGACGGCCTCAACTTCGTTCTCGTACGATCATGAAGAATTGTTTCAACTTTTTTGGACTGAAAACAAAACCCCAATTTCAGTGCGAATTGCTTACTGAAAAAAAACTTTGTGCGCATACGTGGAACCACCCCATCTTTTTTCTTATTTTGAAGCTTTCGAAAAGGCACCAGACTTTATGCATTTAGAGGATACTGTGGGTTTAAATTTAAACGGGACAAGACAGATGCGGGAGCTCATGGCTTTTACCCCAGATGCATGTTCATGTACAGATGTTCACGTTCGTCTGCCCGTTCCGCGGTAAGTGAATTGCTCAAGTGATCTATAAACTCACAGCGGCCCTTGGTGGACTTTTAAAGTAGTCTATGTTCATCTCAAAACAGGATTTGAAATGAACCACTACTTTGTGAGGCGCGCGTGAATAATGCCATAAACAATATTGTGCGCACCTGTATTTCCCAGAGATCGACTGGACGCTGCATGCATTAGATTCAATTTTATTTTAAAGTACTGCATTCTTTGATGATTTGCTAAATTTGTGGAAACATCGTTTATGGATGGATACAATATAGAGCAGAATAAAGAGTTCACCAGACAAAGGATATCAACACTGCGCATGCATTATTATTTGCATATGGGGGTTCGTCTTAAAGCTTCTTTAAAATCTGATGGCCTAGTTTCTTGCATCCAAAGGATTAGAAGGGTTCGAGATGGATGTAGGTCTCTGAACAGATGTTCTTGTTGCAGTCGAATGACTTTGGGTCGGTGGGCGTGTCATAGAGGTGGTTTGATCATCCATCAACTACAGAGATTGGCAATGCTCTCTGTAAGAAAATGAAAATGCTTTGCATCTTATGTTCAAGCATTATTGTGAAAATGTTATTATTTGTGGTACATACCTAAAAATAAAGGTTCCTAAATGGATGGACTCTGTTGGGTTGTATGCAACCTCCACAAAAAACTTCTGGTGCAGAAAAGGTTCAATGGTGGGAAAAGGGGTTTTACGGATTATATGAAGAAGTTGTTGTTTTAGGAACCTTTGACTGAAAGATTATTTAACAGGACCAAAAATGTTTAAAGGGATAATTTTGTCGCCATTTATTCACTGTCATATTGTGCAAAACCTGTAAAGGACTCTTTGTGGTGTGGAACACATAGGAAGATATTTTGAGAAATGTCACGGTGGTTTTAGGTCCATACAAAAGGAAGTAAATGGGATCCAATGTTGTTTGGTTATCAAGTTCTTTGAAATATTCTATTTAATACAGTGAGGGAAATAATTATTTGATCCCCTGCTGATTTTGTAAGTTTGCCTGGTCTATAATTTTTATGAAAGGTTTATTTTAACTGATAGACAAAATATCAACAAAAAAAATCAGGGGAAAAATGTTATATAAAGGTTATAAATTGATTTGCATTTCAGTCAGTGAAGTAAGTATTTGATCCCTGAACAAAACATAACTTTGTAGTTTGTGGAGAAACCCTTGTTGGCAAGCACAGAGGTCAGACATTTCTGATAGTTGGTCACCAGGTTTGCACATGTGTCCGGATACATTTAGTCCACTCCTCTGTCAATCTTTAAGGTTTCTTGGCTGTCGCTCAGCAAATTGGAGTTTTAGCCTCCTTCACAGATGTTAGTCTATAGGACTAGGGTCTAGAGACTGGCTAGGACATTTAGGCCTGGTTTCACAGAGATGGCACTTAAGTTGTACCTAGTGCATTTTGTAATGTCTATTAAAACTCAAAAGATGCATAATCATTACACTATAACCTTTTTAAATATTACTGTCTTTAAAGGAAGATATACAAACAAACCACAGCTTTATTTTCATGGCACACAAATGAAAAGATTCATAGAATTACTTCCTTATCGCTGTAGTTGACTACAGGGCCAGAGGAACAATAGCTCCATCTCATGAACACTCATCAAGCTTTTCTCATGTGTATTTAGCCTTTGACAAGGTCATTATAACATCAAACTAGCTTGATCAGAGGAAAGCTGACCAGCGCGTCCAGCTTTGATCTCTAGAGGCTTTAGTCTTCATGTCATCCTTCTAAACAAAAACAGCATGTTTCAATGTAAGATGGCTTGTACAAGGAGCTGGCACATGCTTTGTTTCGGTGACCTCTTCCTTTATTCTGGCTGTCATGAGCTCTGCCTTGGTAAGTGTCCTCATATTGTTGTGTAAATCTGATCAATTTTTGTTAGAAAGTGTCCAAAGACCTGCACCATTTGTACCTGCACACAATGACTGCCAAAACTAACAGGCCACGGGGGTCTCCTGGGGTTTTGTGTATGGTTGTAATTCTTTGACTGTTGCGTTGTTGACAGGTTTAATTCTTCAGTTGCGTTCGCACAATGACAACAGATTGAGTGAAAACTTTGATTATAAAGGTTGCCTTAACAAATTAAAATGCAATTAACTATTCAATTGAAATTCATTTTTAATT
This sequence comes from Triplophysa rosa, assembly GCF_024868665.1. Taxonomy (NCBI): domain Eukaryota; kingdom Metazoa; phylum Chordata; class Actinopteri; order Cypriniformes; family Nemacheilidae; genus Triplophysa; species Triplophysa rosa. The sequence goes on along the minus strand of NC_079898.1, from coordinate 21,875,214 downwards.
ATTTTAAAACTGGTATGAAAAAATAGTTAATAAACATCTCAATAAGAGATCTCTTTTCCACTTAAATTGGAAAGGTTTCCCACACTCTGTGTGCAACAGTCTTGTTTCATAAGCACCTAACAAGATAATTGACAGTGAAGCTGAAGTGTTTTCAAAACCACCGGGAGGTGTAGCACACGTTTACAGAAAGGACACAATTATTGCTGTCGTCTATAAAGTCCATAGAAAGATTTCTGGCAGTTGCGATCTGTCAAGGTGTGCACTCACTAAGAATCAGTACTGATGTAAGACTGCAGTTAAAGACAAGATAGACATACAGTACTGGCCATGTACAGAATGATTAAAGACAGCATCAGACCACACACCTTCCATGCTATTTATATCAGCAGCCCATTGAGATTGTACTTCTCATATGATAATCATCCTTTTCCATGTTTCTGTACAGTAATCTGTTAATCATAACGCCCACAATTCCTTTGTCTCCTCAAAAACTATTTTATTAGTGCACATAATGTGTAGCTAAGATGATACCATAACACTACAAGTGCACATTAAACCCTGAAATCTGTGCTTTGACTAACTGCTATTGAATAGATGAATCATTTAAATTTATATAAAAATCTGGGTGAATAGAGTACTCCTAGTTGCCATACTTAAAGGGGGTTTTCACACCGGCATTTTATTGCCATGTAATGTTTACAGTAATAGTTCTAGGAAATAACTGTGACATAAGCATTCTGCTTTAAAGGGGTCATTTCATGAAAATCAGACTTTTTCCATGCTTAAGTGCTATAATTGGGTCTCTGGTGCATCTACAAACTCAGAAAACGTGAAAAATGAGAGCCCAGTAACTTTGTTTATGTGAGCCCACCTCTGCAAGCCTGTGAGAAAACGAGCCAATCGGATTTCGCTCCCCTTCTGACGTAGGTAGGAGGTTTTGATTATAATATTACCGCCCCTTTATCTGAACGTGCTGCGTGTATGGTTTGTAAATACGCGACCGGTTTGTCATGTGTACTTTCGCATGTAGATAACGTGATGCGTTTGTTAGGAGTCCGTTTGCTTATAGACATACCTGTCAACACTGCCGTTTTGGCTGGGAGTTTCCCGTTTTTCACACCCATCTTCCGCCACCCTCCCATTTTGTTATTTCACCCGTGAAACCCTAGGACGCCACTGCGGGTATCCCCCCCACCCGAAAAGCGGTCGTGACTGGACCAACGGGGACCGGAGCGCATTCGCGAATGGCCCCGGGGAAACAGGTGTGCTTCTAGAAAACAATGTGTTTGCTCTTTTAAGACGAGACACAGTGTTTCTCATTCGCTTTACGTGACCCTTCTTTTGGGTACTTTCACTTATAGAAAGCAGCGGTTTGTAAATACGTGACAGTTTTGTCATGTGTACTTTCGCATGTAGAAAGCGTGACGGCTTGGTTAGGAGTCTGTTCGCTTATAGAAAACAATGTGTTTGGTGTTTAAAGACGAGACACAGTGTTTCTCATTTGCTTTAAGTGACCCTTCTTTCTTGTTTTATCGTTGGAAGCACAGGCTCACTGCCCTGGCTGCGTTTTGTGCTGAAAAGGGGGCGGAGACTAGCAGCTCATTTGCACTTAAAGAGACACACACCAAAACAGCATGTTTCTTCTCACATGCAAAACTGGGCATTTAAGGCATGGTATAATAAAAGATCCGTGGTGTATTTTTAGCTGAAACTTGATTTATATTACATTAGTGTCAAAGTAGAAAAAACCTCCCCTTTAAAACCACAATGATTATCGGTGTCTGCATTAACGTAATCACTTGTACAGTGCATTTTCACATGAACTCTAATAGCATGATGGCCACGCTATATGCTGCAGTATTAATATATATGTATATTACCTATGTGGTTGCATTCTCTACAACTTGCTGTTTTTTCAGCTGTTGTTGTTTTGGTTGTCACTTAATTCACTTTCAATTTCAATTTAAATCTATAGCACGTTTTACAATTTTGCATTGCTGCAAAGCAGCTGTTCAGAAAATACATTTGAGCAATATAGCAGTCCAGGGGCGTAATTTCCACTGGGGACAGGGGGGACATGCCCCCCTCACTTTTCAAAATCCTGTTTGTGTCCCCCTCACTTTTAAATTTCTTTGTAATGATTTTTTAACCACACGCCGTCATCTCCACGGAGAAGTACTAAGACCGAGTAGGACACAGTGTCTGCCTGTGTCGATGCGCGCGTCGTGTGCACACTCTTAAAATAGATCACTGAAAGATTTTTTTCAATCACGTGGTTTTGATTTGAATTTAATTTAATAGAAAATTGTTATTACGTGGTCGTTGTTTCGGTATGTTAAGCTGTTTCCTTGTAAATGGACTTCTATGGGGAAGAAACGCGTAACGTGTGATTTATTACTTTTTTCGTTTAATAAGGACTCGTTCTTTTAACAGCAGTTAGTGTTTATGACAAGGCTCGACAGAAACGTGGGCTTCCCTGGTCGTTGTTTATGTACGTTAAATCTCGTTAAGCAATTTAGAAAGTCATCCTGCTCGTCTCCTGACTGCAGATTCGGGTTTACAAGCCATGTTTTCCTCCGTTTCGCAGTCAATACTCGCATTTTCCACCTACATGAACATCAACTTTTAATACACAATAAAGACACATTTTGGTTTCATGGTTTAATCAATTTAAACAATCAAAAACAACACAAAACCTAGGTATTTTGAATTTGTGACAGGATTCAAATCAAAAACATTCCCCCCATTTTGTGTCCCCCCACTTCTCAAACCAAAGTTACACTTTTGTAGCAGTCCAACAGAAAAACTTTATAAATAACGAGAAATTAAATGACAGAAAATTAAAAAATATATATTATATACATTATGGTTTTTTTTTTTTCAAAAGATGTACATTATGGAAAGTTTACAAATAATTGTCTGTAGTATTGCAATCCGACCAGTAGGGATGCCACAATTCTCAATATAGCCTAATATTGAACCGTTAGGTACGACCTCCATGGTTCAATAAGTGAAAGTGAATTGCGGTTTTCCGGTTTTGCGTTAAAAAAAATTCTGTGCGCTTAATTACACTCTGAACTGGCTCTGCACGTGTTTGTCTGTATGTTGAGAAAGATAAACGCATCCCCACGAGCAGTGTTGGGTAAGTTACTCTGAAAAAGTAATTAATTACTAGTTACTAATTACATATTCAATAGTGTAATTAGATTACTGTACAAATTACTTTCTACAAAAAGTATTTAGTTACTTATTACTAATTACTTTCTATATCCTACATCAACCTTGATTAGTTAAGTGATTGAAGGATAGACATGAAACGGCTTATTTAATTCAAATAAATAATATTAAACTACATAAAGTACTCTTATTTACTGACCAAAGTATTACAAATGTGAGAATTATACATTAAAGCAAGGATTTTAAAGTTAGACTTTGAATTTTGATGTCAATTCCACTATTGCACACACATATATTACACAAAGTATTTAGTTTAATTACATCAGAAGTAACTGTAATTAAATTACAGAAACAATAAGAGTAATCCCTTACTTTACTTTTTCAAGGGAAAAGTAATTAAATTACAGTAACTAATTACTTAGTAACTAGTTACACCCAACACTGCCCACGAGTAATATCTAATAGCGAGTGGTGGTCGGGCGGTGAAGCGAGACTGCCTGCAACACGAGAAGCAATGTGCTGTTGAGTAGTATAAAGCTGACGAACAGACGCGGGCTGGCTTTATTGTATGCCCGTTGTACTAAAAGTGATAATGCCCGAATTTGGCACATCAAGAATGTATTTTTACACTGCATATGAAAGCAGCACGTTCGCGTTGCTCTCAGCACATGCAGAAAGAGCGCCGTCTACAGCACCACGCTAAAGTCCGTTTAACGAAAGTCAGGCCACTCGGCAGCCTTTCGGACAGCTATTTACGTCATAGCAAGAGCGCCTCCAAGCAGCTATTTAGCATTGCATTTCTTCCAATTTATTGCAATGGCAGTGGCGCACCTTGTTAATATATTATCTTTGGCCTTTCCCATTGAGCGCACACTTCCGTTACAGCCATCGCAAGTTTTGAATGACGTCATTTTAAATACTCTGATGCACAAACCTCTTCAAGAAGCTTATTTTACTGGCATGTTGATGAACAGTAAACCAAAAACTGCTGTGAGCTGCCAGTGTAAATCTGTACATTTATTCAATACACCAGGAATTTGTACAAGTTGATTTTTGCTTAAAGATAATAAAATAAGTCAAGTAAAATAAAGAGAATTTCAGTAAAATAGTTTTTTTTCTTCTTAAGTTTTTACTGTTCCTGTCACATAAGCATAAAACATTGAAAAAACACCTTAATGTGCCGAAGCCATCAGAACCGAACGAAAACCGTGGGCGAAAAACGTATTGAACCGTGGGAGAGCTGTATTGTTGCATCCCTAGTATTCACAGTGCCTATACTGTATGTGTGTCTTAAAGGTCCTGTGTGTAATTTTTTGGAGGATCTATTGACAGAAATGCAACATAATATACATGCTGTAACTATGTCTTCAGATGTGTATATGTTTTTTATTACCTTAGAATGAGCTATTTCTATCTACATACACCATAGGTCTCCTTACATGGAATTCACCATGTTGTTTCTAAAGTAGCCCTCAACAGACAAACTGCTCTGCAGCGCACATTTCGTAAATATGTTATCTCTTTCGGCAAAGAAGGGAAAACTTGACGACATCTTTGTCAGCCACCGTAGTGCTTCGAAAGGGAGGGGGAAGGGGTGGAGTGAGCCGTTGGTTGCAATTTGCAACCTCACCACTAGATGCTGCTAAATTTCATACACTGGACCTTTCATATATTGCCACATAGTGAATGTTAAACCACTTTCAATTCAAAAGTCTTATTACTGTACGTATTCATTGTATTCATAGTTATATTCATTAACGGCACCTTTATTCTTTATTCACATTGTTTCAATACGGCGTGCAAACAGCTGAATTCCATTCCCTTTAGATCTGCAGACATGGAAATATTTTTATAAAGTACTTCAAGCAGTTTAAAATAAAAGCAACGTGTGATGTCCCATTCAGACTTTTTTTTCTCTTTCAGGCTATTTGTGATGTACACTCCACCACATACTTTCATCAGCTGAATATCACATTGTCCTCCAAGGACCCTGAGGGTTCAACAAAAGAACCCCTATTCCATCACCAACAGCCCCCCGTACGCTTGCATCAGACAAATATGAGTATTAACCGCTCGAAAAAGGTAGACTCTACAATCAGCAGTTCACAAACAAATGAACCAATATACAATCTTTTGATTCCAACCCCCAAAGCTCGAATCACCCCCTTTTGTTCATTAAAAATCAGTGATCTCTTGCTTCACAGATTGCATTCCCCTGCCTTCGGTTGTTCTGGCACGGCATCAGAAATCCTCCTCAGGCGGCCAGAGGAACATCAGGAGTGACCCGGAGGCATCCCACATACAGCGGCCATAACGAAGAGCAGGGAGCTCTGGGAGCTTTAGCTCAGTGAGCTGTGATGGGGGAGATCTATTCAAAGCCTTACTGAAACATGAATACACTGAGAGGGGTGTCTCCTGTGAGAAACAGAGGCCAAATATGAGACTGCAGGAGCCACAACGGCTCTCTCCACTCTGTCATGACCGGCACACCGTCCTCCCCCATGGCCGTATTTGACCTTGAAACAAGAATGTGCAATCTTTAAGGTGTCTTAGTGAATTTTACTCTGAAAACATTGGAGGTGGTGGTGTGTCTTGGACAGTTCCACAGTGGTTTCGAAATGGTGGAGGATCCAGATCTGATTCCTTACCTAGTCTCGCTTCACCTAGACTAAATAAAAGCATGCAAACGCATGCACACCAACGGAAATGTGGACACAAGACTGATCCCACTTGACATCTTGATCCAAATTAGTTGGGAGAAAATGAGATGAAAAGAAAGTTAAAAGCGCTGGTCTAATAAAGAAAAAGCCTGCATTTGTTTTTAGTACATTAATATTTTAAATTAGTTTGGATTAATATTGTGGCAAAGAACAAGATATTAATAGACATATATGTTTCCCCCCCACTAAAATGTCCATACCAGGGATTGTACAAACAATATTAACATCATTTATAGGCAGAATGCCAAAGCTTTTAAAAACCAAACCAATTACAAACCTACCATTTACTTTACACACGTTACACAAACTGCATATTTTGCAGCAAGCATCAGCATCCAAGAAACTTGACAAATTGTATCTTCCAAACAACCTCTCCAGCAACTTGTTACTGAAATCTCTTCAAATATTTTAGCCCTACAAACTTTCCAAATGATAGAAGGTTGAGAAATGCCTCCCCCGAAGCGAGAGTTGGTATTTTCCAACATTGTGTCAACTTTCCCCTAAAGTCCGACTACTTATTACTTTGCTTCTTATTTGCCAATGTTATTGTTTCAGCCCACTGCTTTCCTCGAGATGAACCAGCAGCTATTATTCAGAGCGCTAGAATTAATTGGTGAATCCCTCATATGCTTTGAGACATGAATAGATCTACATAATCAATTACACAGTGTGGGAGGCTGCCAACAAAACTTTGGAGAAATGTCTGCTTTATAACAAAAGCAGAACTGTGGGGAGCGAAGTCAGAAAACCGGTCTAACAGGGGCCAAAAAAAACTTTGTGGACTAGCGTGACCGTTTGCCCTCTTCTCCACAACTCAACTGAGAGCTGAACATCGCTTCATATTACAGGAGCCCCAGTGTGCATCAGTTAGCCGTTTCCTCTGGCTGTGTATGAAATATCATGACTGGTTTTATTCTGGAAGATGGTTGAGCTTGTGTCATGTGGATGTATCTTACTGTGCCAGTTACGGTTTAGAAGACTTTATGCGAAAGTGATAATTAACTTGTGTTGTGTATTTGTGGTGTTTTTTTTTTTTATGTTGAAGATATGAAAATATTATAGGGATATTCTGAGGCACTATTTAATGGTTTACCCATTCATCCGTTTGGCTCGGGCTGAATCTGTGCGAAGGGTTATTCCTCAGGATATGACTTGCATACATTCAACATATAACATTCAACAAACGAGAGTTCATTTGCAAAAACAGATTAAAAAAAACTTCAAAAATCATATTATTTATTGTGTTTTATTGTGTTAGTTAGCTTTTAATTATTACTTGTTCAAAACAACCCAACTGCAGTTTGATTTATATTAATTGGAATGCACAATAAAAAAAACATGACTCTTTTCTGTTTTTGCAAATGAACTCCTTTCACAATTTATGCCACCCCGGATGTACGTATATGACTTCCTCAGTTGAATACACACACAAAAATGTTTTATTAAAAAACCTGTCAAGTCATCCGAGTAGATAAAATGATAGTAGATAAAATGATTAATATTTTTAGCTCATTTAGGAAAACTGAAATGTAAACGAGCAGATTTGAGTGATGGGTGTGCTTTTTGGAGCTTTGCCATTTTGAGTACAGTTTAAGAAAATAAAAAATTTTGGAGGAACTATTTCCTCAATTCATCAATTTTCATATTCTGTCCTCGTGATTCGGGTTTGATTTTGTAATTTTTTGCAAAGGCACATCAACACAACCACGGTCGTGCAAACGTGTTGCTCAATTACAGCAACTCGTTCTTGGAAACTTCCCTGGGAAAAAAATGACAGGATCTATTTCCCATGTCTATTGAAGAGCTGACATTTACATGTTTGTCTTCAGGCCCCAGCATTAGGCCAGGACTGATGCAGCTTAATTTCCTCTGTCAAGATGCCATGGTGCCTACGAGCGATTCTGCCGTGTGGCGTCTCCGTTCTGCTTCATCCCCTCGCACCTGAGGCATTGCGGCCCATTCAAGCGTATCAAGGACCATTTCACAGCCCACAAAAATCTAAGCTGACTCTATAAATAGTATAGAACTGAATAAAAGTTCCAAATGATGCTGACTGGAGACTCAAACCTTTCGCAGGCTAAACAGACACATTTTACCCCATCAGTCAAAGAAAGGATTAAACAAAATATGATTGGTCTTTGAATTTTTTTTTAAGAAAAACATGTTTGTGAGCCATTTAAATGTTTTATAGACCGTCACTAATCTATATACCATTTCTTTTTGTTCCACAATACGAGCATTTATATGAGCTCTTTATCCAAAACAAAGGTACCGCACCACGGTTCTCTGCCTACACCCCGAAGAATTACAATTTAAGCACTTATGAAGAATAACATAAAATCAATCAAGCAGTCTCCATATTTTGTCTAACACATGGCTCATGTTAATCTTAGGCATATAGTTGGTCATTATTATTTAGAATAAACAGCATATTTCTTTGTTCTCATCTCTTTTCATATGTTATTATGGCCCGGTTTCACAGACAAGGCTTAAGGCTATAGTCCCAGACTAAACTGAACTGAATATAACGTGATATATATCGTCTCAAGACGCACACCGGTAATGTATTCTTCTAAGGCATTTTTATAAAAGCAACATAAATATCTTAATTCAACTAAGGCATAGTCCTGGTTTAAGCTAAGCTGTGTCTGTGAAACCGGGCAAATACGTTTTTTATTGAGATGGGATTTCTTTGTATTTGGCGTTTTAGGATAAGCAAACCAGTTGTATCGCATGGGTTTGTGCCAAATAGGTCAATTTCAGAGTGTGAGAATAATCTCTGTCAGCACAGATCATGCAACACAAACTGATCTAATCTCACACTGTTGTACTCCAAGGATTAATATTGCGTAATGTATTGTGACAAAACGGCGACAAAAACAAAAGCATAACACAGTATGTGAAAATATGTCAATTATGCACTCCATTCTTGTTTAGAATCGTAAATAACATGCAGATACAAAACAATATCTTCAAGATATCTTTTTGTTTACCGTTTTTAAACGCGCCCCCCACCCTTCTTACTGTACCTAACACCATCATCATACCGTATCCAAAAATAGCACTGTTAAATTGAAACCAATGTGAAAAGAAAGACCTTCAATAAGATTTCATTCCCCCCTTCTGCTTTTCATTCTGTACACTTGTGGGTTCGCCCGTGCCATGGTTGGATTTGTAAGCGAATTTTAAATCAATGCGCTTCTTACCCAGCAGCGCTCCTGTTTTTCAGAGACAATTCAGAGACAGCGCCACCCGAATCCTCTGGGCCATTGGTCCTTTGAACGCTGCACCAACCGTTGGGCCCTCTTCTGCCCCAGACCTACAGCTCTGCCTACGCAAACATCCCACCAGCAGCTGCCCTCACCGCAAGCACGAGGCACCAGATGCGACCGAAAGCCTCGGCGGTCCTCACGAGAGGCCGAAACAGCCCCCATGAATGGGCACGTGGCTGCGGCAGATGTGTGTTTGGAGGTCAGTTTTGAGCAGGGGGTTGAACATAATTTGGTTTTTGTTGCACAGGTTGCTTCATTCGGAAACTACAAAAAAAAGATGAGGAAATAGAACAGCTCTAGTGGACTTCCAAAGCTCAAAGAAATGTTGTTGTTTAGTCATCTGGTAAATTTTGAAGCAGTCTAGATTTTTTACTGGATCCAAAATCCTGTGTCAAATCACTTAAAGGGATAGTTCACCCAAAAATGAAAATTCTGTCAGGAATTACTCAACCTCAAGTTGTTCCAGACCTGTATACATACCTTTGTTCTGTTGAACACAAAGAAAGATATTAAGAGATCTAAAGATTTTTAGTTTGTTTTCCTAAATTCTTCAAAATATCGAATATGACAATATTCAACATAACAAAATTTTTATTAATTATACAATATAGTTTCTGTTATGGTATGGATGGGCATTTAAAGAAAAAATTATATTCGCTGGGAATTATTCAAAAATTCTTCTAAAATCGCACTCCTCCACCGCATGCACGCATATACAGTAGGCTGCACACACGCATGTATAGGCTACACCCTCACAAACAGAGAGAAAGAGAGGGAGAGAGACCATTCACGCTTCCCATCTGTGTGATGACAAACTGTTTAATTCATTAGAGAATAAGCTATCTTAACTCAAGCCATATGGTAATTTTAAGATAACGTGCTGAAACATATTAATATAATAAACATAACCCAATGACGGAACATATTATGAACAGCCTGAATGATGGCACTTACAGTATCAGCTGATCGGAAGCATATCTGTAGCGATCATCTTAGTGATGAGTGCCGCTGTTTGCTCTGCCCGTCTAGCATTCAACTTGGTTGATCTGATCATGAAACTAGCCGATTGCCGCTGACCTGTGGATGCTTCGCCCTCAAATGAATGCTCATCCTAGTGGATGACCTATGATAAGCAATCTTCGCATGGCAGAGTTAGCACTGCACTTCATTTTCACTAATTTTATAAATGAACGCGTCACCACCGCATCAACAGGGAATTGTTTTTGCTGTTCTTTATTTTAAACGCCAATCGCACACACGATTCGATGTTGTATAATTAAATCAACTAATCTAATATTCGAAAATCGTGACTCATCCCTAGTCAATGGTGCCACAGAAATCTCAGTTGCTACGATTCTTCCAAATATCTTTCTTTGGGTTCAACCAAACAAAGAAATGTTTACAGGTTTGGAACAACTTGAGGGTGAGTAAATCATAACAGAATTTTCATTTTTGGGTGAACTATCCCTTTAAGACCCTAAGATTAAAGCTATATAAACCATGAACGAACACTGTTGTCACCTGGTTATCTCTACCACAGACTTTAATTAGTTCTAGATCACCAGACGTGATGTCATGGTGCCTTGAAAAACAGCCCAAACCTTAAGAGGAACACTGCACACAAAAACACTGCTTCACACAGCCAATAAGAGGAACGCAAACATCTTAGCAGACGTCTCAAACGGAAGCAGAAAAAAAATGGAAATAATTTCCATATATTCATCCTCCAGAGAGATCTTTATTATACTGTGATCCAAAACACCTGCGATTACAGTAGACCAGCCCTTGATTCATGTTTAAAAAAAATGTTAACGCTCTCTTAATGCAAGAGAACATCTTCTACACGTGTTTTCACTCACATTTGCCACTGATTCGCCATTGACAACACATTCATTAATTTAACATTAAGTAAAAGCTGAAGTGTGTTTTAAATAGGACACATGTAGCTGATATCCCCAAAATTGTAAGGAACATGTCGAGAGTGTTATCAAAGCATGGTATTCTGTGTTTATCATGAACTAAATGGTGAATCACGAGCAATTCATGGCAGGATCAGGTTTTTATCTGGCCAACTGCAATTCAGTTTAATGACACTAGTCTTACAGAATGTACACACTTAAACAGTTACCAAGGATTTTTCCCAATCCTAACATGTTAGAAATGTACAACTATAAAGGAGGGCACGGTTTAATGAAGTAAAAAAGAAAAGTAGAAAACAATGTGAACAGGTATTTAGCCATCTGCACAGGTTGTCAACGTTCACTCACGGCATCTGTTCTGAGTTTGAGGAGCCTCTCTCGCAGTCGAGTAATGAATAAATGATTCCGAGTGCGTCACATGTCACATCCATCAACACTCGTGTTAGGGACTTTCTGCACTAAGCATTGCTCTAGATGCAGTTAATTAAAATTTTTGTGATAAAATAATTAGCCTCACTTGCAGACAATAGGCTGGAAAATTCCTCTTCCTAATAATTAAAAGAAGAAGATAAGGGAGTGGGGAATTATTAAGTCTTTGTTGAGAGTGTAGTTGTAATTCTTTTTGTTCTGCAAAGGATGCTGGGTACAACGATGAGCATGTTTGACAATTATTTTGTAACAATATGTGTCATGGAGAAATGTATAATGTACACACACATAAAAGAACCTAAGTTTGCAATTGACAAGACTTTATCAGAACAATCAGACTGGGTAATATTCAAAACATAATCTCTAGAACAGAATAAAAGCAATATTTTCTATTAAAGAACATATCTTGTTCCGAAATATGACATGGAACAGGAAAAGAAAGAGTTCTGTGAGGTTACAAGCGAGATAATGTGATATAAAAAGAACATTGAGAATGACACAAATATATGTTCAGAAATATTATAATACAATGTTATTAGGTCCCAGTTTGGTGGCATCCAGCACACATAAAACATCTCTGCATGCTGGGAAATTTTATGACCCATGCAAGCAGTCTTAAAAATGATGTACTATCTACCAAAGATGGTCCAATGCAAAATGTTTCTTTAATAATTCAGCACCTTATTTTCTTTTCTTGTCAAATTATTGTACTTAAGCAGTTTCTTTCTTTTCTAGCCACACTATAACTTTCTATTCAAATGCATTGCTTCAACCTATCGGTGTCTGGAAAAGTATGAGAAAGGAGAGCTGTGATAAAAACAAGCCTACTGCTTTAGTTTGGTTATTAATTGAAGATTATTCTCACTATTGAAATTCAACAATGGGAGGAAGCATTGATGCAACCAGTTAAGACAAAGAAATTTAAGACTTAAAACACGAAATCGCATAAGATAAAGGAAGAGTTTCTCGTTGCTTTCTTTGAGAAATCATTGGAGTGTTTCGGTGTTCTTTTTATCTCCTAAGTTTCAACGAAGCAAAAAGTTTTAAAAAGACATTTCTAAAACGCTCTTGTTCTTGGGCCCTATCTTCACAATTTAGAAGATGCTTTCCGTCAGCAATGTGTTCCGAGTGTTTAAAGAGGGCTGGCTCAGACCTCGACGGAGAATTCGCCCATTTGTAGTGCACAGCGTGCAGATTTTCTCCCTTTTGTTGATTGTCAATTTGGCTGTGCTAAAATGAGCCACTAAATCAGCTCTCCATAGCTACAAACTGTCATTATATATGGAGTGTCAGACAGGGCCATACCAATCATTTTAGAAGTGATGCAATAAAGAAAATAACTATATTTGTAGCATGCTTGTATTGTCTTAGGGCTTCTCCTACAAGTGCCTGGTTTTTGGTTCCATTTTAAGCCCAAGTTTAGCCTTGACCACCAGATACAAGATTTTTCCCAATCTTAAACCACCCCTGGCGCACAGTTCATGTTCTGATTTACAGACATCACTCATAACACCACTGCCCATAAAATACTAATAAGCGAAACTAAATGTTTTAAAACTCAAAAGGAAAGAGTTTCGTACTAAAACATTCTTATACCAATAAGAACAAGGCTAAGACTAAGAAGCAGCTAAACAATGTCCATGAAGCTCGATGCTGAAGAACAGCCCTCCAATGCAATCTCACAGCAAAAATGTAACTATTTTACGATGTGGCTAATTAGTATAAATTAGTATGATCTCATTCGTACATTTTAGTACGATTTGCTTTTGCGCCAGTATTGCTTTTTTCACCTCGTAAAATAGTTACGACTGAGATCAGGTTGGGCCCTCCCAAAACTTGAGGATAGCTGACAGTTACCTTCTCACTGTTAAAGTCAACTTCCTGTACAGCGCGAGCTTATATGCCCCTTAGCCTTTTTCCTATTTGTTTACAACGCGATTTACAGCCAGCAGCACAGAGCAGCGAGAGACATGTGTCGAAAGTTAAACATTTGTTGGAATCACGATGCCGGCTCAACATAGTCATGTGTGTCAGCCATCGGCAAAGGACGATGATGGCATCGTCAATCAACCCAACCCTAGTTTTAAACCATTTCAGAATGAAGCATTTAGCATTTAATAGCATTTTTTTAAACTACTACTATTTTACAACATGACCCTGTTACAGTAGATCCAAATTACTCATCTGTAGACCTGGAAAACATATTTGGATCGACTCCAGAACATTTTCACCATGATTTCAAGCATCCATTACTTTAAAGCTTATCAAACAAAGATACCGTTAGGTGAGACTATGGAAATAAGGCTTAATTTAGCTTCTCATTAACAAAGCTACATTTTAAGTATCTCCATTGGGTTTGGGTTTGTTTCCTTTAGGGGATACTTGAAAACAGCGTCTACAAATTTTTGCTTTTCACATCTATGCCTCCTACCGAGTCTACGTTCCTGTGTAGAAAGATATGCGGTGTTTGACTTGAAATATTCTTAAAAAGTCCAAAGGGTTTCAGGTTTAACATTTATTCACACGTGCTGATACAAAGGGAATGTTTTCAAATGGATCGTGATTATGGTAATGCAATACATCGGGCAAAAGGCTAACAGGTACAAATGAGCCATTTTCGTCTTCAGTTACTTAAACTGAGCACCGCAGTGCGCTAAGAACCAATGTGTCTTATTATGCTGTTTATTAGGTGCTGTCTAATTCATTCTCACAAATCACGAACATAAATGTGACATGATTAAAACAAACACTCAAACAACTCAATTGAAAGCACAATGGCCACTTGCTAATGCTGCGTTTAAACTAATGCAATGCCATTGGACAAACACAGGAATCTTCTCCTCATGGGGTATATGTGCGTGCCATTGATGAAGCGCAAAAGAAGAGATCTCCCACTCAAAACCATTCTGAGTCACTCCATGCAAGGCTCATATTTACCAAACTGCTTTTTAGAGGCGCTGGTTGTTGTGTAAGCTCGAGGAAGGCAGCTGCATGTCAATGAAGCGCCGTGTCGTTCTACGGCTTCGGTAACGCAGGGTTCGCAAGATATTTTGAGATCTGGAGCAGTGAAAGTCTGCCGCTCCCGTCTGACTCTCAACAACGTATGTCATGATTTAAAGTGGCTGTCCCTGAATCCCGCAGAATACATGCCGTCGTGAAATCTGTGCGTGTATTACAAGAGGCTCTAAAGGCTCATTGCGCTTAAACTTCAATATAATTACAGTCTACCTTTACATAGTCAAATACAGGAATCATATAGTTAGGAAAGTAGTTTTCATCTGCCACAGGCTGTTTAGTTCTTACTACGAGAACTAGTTCTGCTGTCGTTTAGTTCTTACTAAACAACAGCAATCAACAGGGATTTATCTATTATCTTTATTTTAGTTTGATGGTTTTTAGAGAAAAAATAGCAGGAGACCTCTAGAGCCACATTATGTATGGCATATAAAGTCATTTGAACAAACATAAGAATGCTGAAAGCGTTTACACATAAAAAAACCTACAGAAGGCTTAAATTTGTCTGTGCACATTAAACTAAGATAATAATATGAACATATGAATCAAATTTGACACTGTGGCATTTTGGAGAAATCATCCATAAGTAAATTTTGCAAAAATAATGATTTTAAAATGAAATGTTTTTGTTTGCTTATTTTAAGTTCAGTGTAATGTCTAATACTGTTCAACTTAACAACCAGTACACGACCTGAACTAATGAGTGTGCCAAATTATGTGAACACATCCAACAAAAGTTATTATTCACCAAAGCGTCCCTAAATAACTAACAAATCAAATACACACAGGAAGCTGCAGTCCACATGGCTCTTTGTTTTTGTCAGTCTATTGTTAATTACACATACATATTAACAGTATATCTACAGTACATAGCCTACATGTACACCCTAAATGGTTAAGAGTATGCGGCATAACCGGTGTGCCCAAAGCTCAATTGGCAGAGCATTGTGTCAATGTGTTAGCAATGTCCAAGTCCTGGGTTCAATCCCCAAATGCATAAATGTCCCTTACAGAAAAGACACTTGTGATAACATGTGAAATGTGTGTTTTTGGAACATTTTTGTGTGAATCCAAAGTGAATTGCCATGTGAAACCCATATATGTCTCTGTGATATGTCTCCACATGCGATCATCACATGTTCTTCACATGTCACCACATGTTGCACATGTCATCCCATGGGTTTTACTTTGGATTCACACAAAAATATTCCAAAAACACATGTGAAACGTGTGTTTTTTGCACATGTTATGTTGTACACTAGTGATCACATGTGAAATTCATGTGTCTTTTCTGTATATATTCTATAAAAATAGGCTGCATTTATTATTCTTCGCTCAGCTTTTATTAATAAAAACATATGGAGAAACATTCTCTGCAAAAATATATCACATTAAATGTGTACTCTAGTTAACAGTAGCCAAATGCTTGTTAGTAAACTTACGCACAATCCATAGGGCCACATGCCAGCTCAATAACAGCAAGAAATCATTGCATGCAGAGTCAGTATATGGCCTGCAATCTTATGTGGTCGCCTCACATGCTTTCATGAACTGATCTCTGTCAACTTATTTTTGAAATAAACAAAACCATGTCAAAAAGACAACTGAGGAAAACAAGGCATCACATGCTCAAAAGTTTGCCATTGATTCTCATGCACAACTGACAAACAACAAGACGCTAACTGACAGCATCACTGACAGAGGCAAAGCCATCAGAGCCGCCTCTGATACCAAAGGGTAAAGCGGGTCAGAACAAGCATATTTTAGTATTTGGATTTGTTAAGCAACTGCCTAGCGAGATAACGCCGTGTTTTATTTTTCAGTCAGCTCTTTTGCTAAAGATAAAGTCATCATAAAGGCCATAAACGGAAAGGGCAAATGGGCTTGTAGGCTTTTTTCAATTTGCAAGCTTTCTCCACCAGCAGAGATAAGACACACTGCATCTCTCAGATGAAAACAAGGCAATAACAAAAAAGGGAAAAAACTTCTAAGTAACTACCCACAACATTGCTCCGCCTTTGAGCACCTCAACAAAAAAACTCTAAAGATCACAGAGAGATCAGTAAACAGAGCGAAGAGGCAACAATGGGCAGCATAATGATGCTAATTCTATGAATATTAATGGTTTACAAGAAATGTATTTTATTTATAATCAATACTCATTAAACACGCAGAGGTAACATTGCCATGTTTCTTTTTCTCTCCCTTTACAGTGTTTTGACAGAACATGTTGGACTGCACCTCTAGCGAGGGCAGATCAATTGGCCGGTCTTTATTGACAAAATGACAAGATCCCCCCTCCCTCTACAACCCTGCAGAGGCTGCACGTGAGAGGTACAATAAGGACCACAGGCAGGAGCATATAAATACCCATGCAGCTCACACGGGGTAAATGGAAGGATTATATTCAATCACTTTGCAAATAGTTTGGAGATATTAATGAGGTAATTTGTGTTGTACATCTCCAGGGGAATTTCATGGGAGAACTCCAGGAGGATTCATTTCTCACTTTTGGGGACTATGCAGCTGGACTAAAAAGCCTGCACCCATTACATAGGGAAATTGTTGAATTTACAGCCAGTAACCTGGAAAAACTGGGTATGAGAGAAAAGCGTGCGAGAGAGATGTTGGTCCATATGAACATGTTTAGAAAGGCTGATACGGTATGTACAACAAAACAATATTAACCAATAAATAAGAGATTGTGATGTTTTAGTATCATATTTTGGTTTATATTCCCTAACACTGATTTCTCTCTGATATTTTAAAATATCGTTTAATAATATTAAATGACACGTCTGCAAATCACCAACACATCACTCCTTATTCAAAGCAACAAACTGAACAACACAGTACCCAGCCTCTACATAGTAGCTTATATTAAACCATGCAGTACCAATATAAACATTATAATACACAACAGCGTTATAATATAATATAACACCTGTCAATCTAGAAAAAGAAAAACGGAACACTTCACAGTGTGCCTCGCTCTGATGTCATCCACTGACCCCACAGAAAGATGCTGCATCGAACACTGAAATATACGTCAAGGGCGCAGCCATATTGGACCGGTCAAGACGTACCATTTAGCATTTGTGTACTTCACTTTTATACCGTAAATCTTTGAAATCGGTTGACTGTAAATGTAAATTATAAATGTAAACATTATTTATCCCCGTTAACTCATATGTTTTCAATGGAGAATTTGTCCGATCCAAAACAGTGGACTAACGTTAGCTGTCTTATCACGTCAATGCACACCATAAGACGCTTCACTCTTACTAATAATAAAACTTACCTATGGGTCCTGGAGTTACATCCTCCGCTCCTTATCTGTGGTAAATATAACGTTATATATAATCTCGTCAAACACTCGTTTCCTGATTTTGTAATCCCGCAATACTATTTAGATAAACGCTATTTGTGACTATAAAGCTCCCACACCGGTCGCTTTTATCACAAGCAAGCGTGATGACGCACTACAGGTAGAGTGATCCTAAATGCTGGTTGGCTTCGGCTTGATCAGTTCTACTAATGATGGCTGTTATGCGGAAGGAAACCGTGTGCTTGTATTTCGGAGGTAAACTTGCAGGCTTCAGCATAAAGGAAACGTGTGGTTGAAAACAAATACGTCTGAGTTATAATAAGTAATTATATCCTCCACGTTAATGTAAACAGGTTAAAAGTCACACTACTGCACCACGTCCGTGGCTTTGTAAAGTTTGTTTTCGCAACAGGTGCTCTAATCCTAAACTTTAGCTAATAGCTCCACCTGCTATGCGTGAGATAACAGTGCACCTAATTGGACATCACGCATGCAGCGATTGATCGTGATTGTGGTGATCGTAACAGAAATAATGCTGCCTGCACGTGCTCTCGGAAATTCGACAATTCCCAATTCAGCCCGAAAATAATTTATGGAATTGTGCCCTTTTAATGCTAACAGAAACGTGTAATGTTTAAATGCTACTAAATCATTAGTAACATTATTGCTTTAATGATACTAAATCTTTTGAATGTTCGTAAATCCAGACATTACTTCCGCGTTTGTGGTGGGAAATATCCCACTTCCGAGTATACATACATCAGGTAACTGTTATTTTTTATAATTTAAAACAATAAAATGGCAAATCAACAAAATTGACTATGGTCTTATAGTAATTATAGTTGAACCATGATATTTATAGTAAAATTATTGTAGTACAATTTGTAGTCCATTCACCAAAATCTCTTCACTTTAACTATAAAACCATGGTTAATGTTCAGAATATTATGTTTGGTTAGATGTTGCATGTGTAAGGGATAATCCAAAGCTAGCCGTGCCTGGAGGCCAAGAACCACCCGACGCGATGCGAAGTGCATTAAAATCCTTTAACGCACGGCTAGCTGTGGATTATCCCTCTTATACCATGGTCATTTGCCAAATTAAATCTTTTATTGATGTTTACAGTGAAATTTTAGATCAAACAGGTGAAAATTACAGTGATTTTGTCAGTTAAATTTCAAATGTAGTCAAACTTACTGGAGCTACCTGTGCGTTAAAGGGTTTTAATGCACACCTTCCAGCCAATCAGAATCGAGTATTCAAAAAGACCATGGTATAATGATAAACTGATGCATTTAATCTGGAAACTTTGTAAACATGAAATGACAATATGAGCTGTTTACCATTTAAAACATCAAGGTCCTTTATGTAGTTCTTTCATGTTCTTTTGGTTCCCAGCTGCTGGAAAACATCCCACACATTAGCAGTAGTGTTTCTATAATGGGTTTTTGTTTCTTCAGCATGGAAGATATACTGTACATTTTACAAAAGGTTGCACAAAATCCCAAACCAGGACCAGTTGTAATGAAATTGCACAAGGACCACAGTGTAACTGCACAGCATCTGATTACAACTACGATCGTCTGTCTGGCACATGGTTGTTCCACCCTGCTGAAAAGACCAGCTTTGACCAGTTTAAATTTCCCTGCTGGTCTAGGCTGGTTTACGTTGCTTAGTGCCAAGCTTCTTATGCAGTCTGATGGGGACACCAGCATCCAAAACACAACATAAGCTGGTGACCGTCTCCGCTGGTCTTTTCAGCAGGGCAGCCCACAGGCGCAGCATGAGATAGCACATCAGTCAGCCCTGTGTCACAGCCTCTCATTTAGAGGTTGATGAATGCCACCCAGGAACCCAGCGGCCGCTCTGAAAGATGAAAACTTTGAGCTGTCAGGGAACGTTTTGGATGGCACGGTTGATAGGGCAAACGCAGCCAAGCCATATCGCACACTGCTCTCAGCAGAGGGTCCAGAGACAGGCTCACCGCCACCAATTAAATGCGGGCTACGATCACCTTGGATGGACACGGGGCAGTGGTCTGTACAGGCTTGCTGTGTTTTGACAAATAACAATTAGCCCTGGTCTAGGAAAGCATGAGAGCACAGATGTAAGCAATCTACAAACAGGAAAGGAGATATTGAGTTCGATAGCCGGTGAAATTCTATTTACATAACTCAGAGAAAACACAATAGAGATTTTTCTTCCTTTTTCTAACCATACCAAAATCAGAGCTATTTTGGGGCGTTAAACTCGGCACACATAGAAGCTTGAGGTTTTTACAGTTTTGCATTTCTTAACAAGGCATTTTATTGATGCTCTTATCGCCAGCGTGTCTTCACTTTCTCTCTAAAGTCCAAGTCTTGAATCTGTACTGCTGGGAATTACCGTGTTGTGCTTTTAATCAGGTAATATCTATACAACACCAGGGAGTCTTTGTTTGCAGTGCGGCGCAGGGCTGTTCTGAAACAGGATCAACATAGCAAATGAAGTTAACACCAGAGGGTGCCAAAGCTTTTTGTGTTTCCACACATCAAATTGCTCCTGTTTTTAACCTATCCTCCCCTCCCCCCTTTATCCATATTGTGTTTTATAAAAAGGGGGTTAATTCCCAACCATACCCTTCCTAATAGTTTGCAGGATTCGAAAATATCTGTTTTTCAGTCTCTGCCACCTTAGGGAAATAAATCCAGGAAGCTGCTAAGAAGCTTGGCCACATTGAACTGTCAAAACAGAACCGTTCAAAGGCTTTATTGGCAGAATTTAAAAGCAGTAGGTAGTGTGTGTGAGGCCAACTCTCCGAGCGATGGGCTTTTTCTCGTGAGGGTCTAGAAATATTGCAGCAGACGGTCTTCACCACTGTCATTGTTCGCATTGCGACCCAGGACACAGCCACTGGAAATGTGCCCCAATACTTGAATGACCTGCCAAATGGGCAGTAATAAACACTATTAGTAATCACCTCAGTGTTGGGCCGAGCCCATCCTGCATTCCTTCGGCTGCCAAAATCATTTGGGGGCTTGGAGGTGGGGTTGGAGAGCTGACAGTAGAGAAAAGAATGGAGTTGGGGAGTTATAGATGAGGAAAGTGAACTTGCTTCAACTTATGCCCCGACTTAAAGGGACAGTTCACCCCAAAATTTAAATTCAAGTTGTTCCAAATCAGTATAAATTTCTTTGTTCTGATGAACACAGAGAAAGATATTTGGAAGAATGCTTAGAACCAAACGGTTCTTGGCCACCATTGACTACCATAGTGGGAAAAATGACAATGGTTGTCAAAAGTGTCCCAGAACTGTTTGCTGTCCTACATTTTCAAAATAGATACAATAGATAGTGTTCAATAGAACAAAGAAATTCATAAAGCAATTTTTCCTAGTCAATGGTGGACAAGAACTGTTTGGTTACATGCATTATTCAGATTTGGAACAACTCGAGGGTGAGTAAATGAAGACAGAATTTTCATTTTGGGGTGAACTGTTCCTTTAACGCATTTTCCTTTCTGGAACAGGAACGTCAATATTAGACCCTATGATACCACAACTACAACAGAGGACTTGCAATGACTAAGGTAAGTTTATTGGGTCTGAATTTTTCCAATTGGCTGACATTTAAATGGTGTAAAGTTCACTAGTCATCCTATTTCTAAGAATGTTTAGACCACAGTCAAATTCTAATAAATGATGTTAGTTTGGACATGTGAGCACGGGCGTCGCACCCGTGGGGGATGTGGGTGTTTTAACACCCACACTTTTCCCGGTGAGAGGGTTCAACACCCGCACTTTTTCTGCAGTTTTTCCGCAGTTTTGCACAAATGCCTTACAGCAGTCGCTCCTCCGTTTCTCTGGCCGCTCTGTGTCTGCGCTCGCTGCGGCTGCCTCCTCTCCCCTCCCTCTCAAACATGACACCGGCTTTGAGTGTGACCGGCTGATGATTGGCTGTTCTGCCTTAAGTCCCACCTCTCTTGGTGTGTTAGATTTATCGGTCAGCTCGTGCTGAGGAGGCGGGAACTTATGGTTATGGTTATTTACATCTCCCTTTTCCAGGTACTTTGAATGAGTGTTTATGCTTTCGAGGTTTTTAAATAAGCTTGATATGTGTTTGGGAAGATGTTCTGTTTATGTTTTGTTGACATGTCGAGTGTTTTCTGTATTATATTTCATTTTTTAGACTAATGCTAATTGCTAATTGGGATATTGTTCAGCAGCTAGCTAAATTCAGTTATGTATGTGGCATGCAATGTATGAAGTAACTGTGATGAAGTAGGCAGGGAATTGACGTGGAGGAGGGACAAATTGTCATTGTTAACCAGTGTATTTATGGGTTTATTGCCAGTGCAATTGATTTTGATATTTTGAGCATTGTTTGTTGATTAGCTGAATACTTTTGTGGATACTTACCTGTTGTGTTTGATTGTACCTGTTGAGGAGAAAAAAGTGAGAAATGATGTCATTGTTTGCATACCTGTTGAAGAACTCTGAAAGAAAAGTGTATATTATTTTAATGCTTAAAAACAGTAAATTGTTACATTATTTATACCACCAGAGAAAAAGCTTTGTGTGGGCGTTTTTTTTTATATTTTATATCTCCCCTTTTCAAAGCGCCAGTAAGCAAAATTTAGCAGTCTCAGTCACAGTCCTGTCAGACCCATGTCACTATCAAGCTTACCACCGAGTGTGTTTTTATACTTTTCTAGTATCACTCATTTAAATGCGTTATAGGCTACCTTTTGTACCCTTCTGTCATTGTTAACAAACAAACCACATCCATCCCCCTCACTTTTGAAAAGCTTGCTACGCCCCTGCATGTGAGGGCATAGATAATAAAGTTTTTAAGCTTTAATATAATACAATGCTGAGTATAAATAATTGTTTAAAAATATTACAATTACAAATCAAATGTACCTAACCAGTACAGTTTTTAATAGCATGTGTCGAAACGCATGAAGCGACTCTTTAACCATATAAAAAAAGTTCTTATATTGATTTTAATTACAGTAAGTATAGTCATACCAGTTGGGGTGTTGAAATGAACTATGTTTAACAACTTAACCCCACATTCCCTCTTCTCATCAGACATAACATATTTGTTTTAAATTCTTATGATTTAGAGTTCAAATCTGGCCATTTTTTTTCTTCTTTAAACATAATTATCATGGTTGCTTTAGTTTGAAACTGAGAGTGGGTGCATTGTAAACCAATATGTTTGCTATCTTAACCTCATAAAAGTTCTGGCTCTTCTATGATTTGTCACAGGAGATCGGATATAAATTCCATGGCTAAGTCGTGCATGTCGAAGACATTTTGGGATATGTGCTAGAGATGCTGCCAGGAATGGCTCCCAGTGTGGCAGGCGGACACTAGGAGTGACAGATGTCTGATATGCTGGTGTGGATTTGCCAAACCATGGTTTCATCCTCTATCCTGGCTGATGAGTCCCATTACAACAGCAAATTGAATGCTCCCATAACCATATGCAGCTTCGGAAGTGACTCGGAGACATTATCCAGAAGAAAATCTTTTAATGATTAAGTGTGCTGATCACATGACAACACTGTTCCAAACCAAAGCTTTGCTGACAGTTTGCTGTTTGCATATTGCTTAGGTTACACTGATACTGTTACATATTTGTAAATAACAAATAATGGGTAAATTAGTCATTTTTTATTGAATATGTGTGAAGAGTTAAACAGATACCTCCATTTTTAAAAATGTTCATAAATCATGTTTTTCATTGTGCATTCCAATTAATATCAATCAAACTGCAGTTGGATTGTTTTGTTATAGTAATAATAACTAAACAAAAAAATCTAACTAACACAAGAAAACACAATAAAAACATAACACAATAAAGGAACATGATTTTAGAAAATTAAAAAAGTTGAGTAATCTGTTTTTGCAAGTAAACTCTTCATGTGTTATTCAATCATACAATATTTATAATCCGTATTTTAAATATTGGACACTGTGACTGTGTGTCTTTTTTAGTCACAGTGGATGCATACAATGTTAAAATTTGGCCAAAAGAAGGTATATCTTTGAACTCGTACCTTGTGGAACAGCCTTCATTTTAAAAGTATGCCTATATGGTGACTTGCAATGCTGACTATGTAGTCGGCTCACTAGGTTGTATATGTTAGAGTTGAGAAACTGTCCATAAAAATGTACAGACTGTCTCTGCTTTTCTTTTTATTCGCGATTGTCTTGTCTGCGTCTGAGGAAACTGGATTATTAATTGGATAAGTGGAAAGCCCCACACTTGCAGAAATAAGTCTAGGAGGTTTTGATTAATTTATTTCCCGGGCAAAGTAAAAAAAAATGATAAAACCTCTCTTCTAATGCAGAGTGAAAAGGTTTATCCTTTCACATAATGTTCCATCCAGCATTGCTCACAGTGACAAGCAGTAGAATTGAATTAGGAAGATGTGGCTCGGGGCTCTGCTACAGCTGTGGATGTTTGATATGGGGTTTAAGGTGAGAGTAAAGCTGGCTGGACCTGAAAGACCAGTCAAGACACATTCAATATTAAATACCAGGCTTAGAGTGATGTCTCAGAAACCGATTTTGGGCTTTACTCCCATGGAACGAGTAAAATTAATGTCACATTATGAAATAGTTGGGATAAAGGAAGATTTAAGCAAGTAGCGATGTTTGGAAGCTATTTTTGAATAACTCTTCACTTGTGAAGGTGGCCATAGAACATGAATATCATATATCCATTACTTGATAGATTTGATTTGATTCCTGGAAAACACCTAAAATGCCAAATGTGTAACATGTCGTAAAATTGTGACAACATGGTCAGTTTCTTTGGCTTTTCTTTAGTGCATTTCCAACAAAATGATTTTTGCCAACAATTACACAATTGCATAAAAATGAGGCTTTTTTTCTACATTTTTGCAACCATAAAACACATTATACTGTATATTACAAAATAAAAAAATGTGTTTATCCAAAATATTTGTCATTCTGTCATTAATTATCATTCCAAACCATCATGCGGTTATATTTTCTGTAGAATGCAGAGATAAAAAACCTAACCCAGCTCTGTTTTATACAACGTCCGTAATGGCAATGTCTGTCTAGCTCTGAAAACAACATTAAAACATAATAAAGGTGTTCCTCAAGTATTCTAAAAGCATTACTACAAACAATAAAAACAATGTCTTTATGAGGCACATAAAGAAATTTAAATCATCATTTAATGAAAATCTGTATCTCCCTTGAAGCTTGCACATCTAAGCCACGTCCAGGTTTAAAAAGTGGCAGTTTTATGCCACAACTACATTGGTTTTCTGATGTATAGCTAAATGTAATGAGCCATTTGATAAATTCTGGGTGTGAAGGCATGAGTTGAACAGAATTTTACTGAATTAAAACATACTGCATATATTTTTATGTACTGTATATACAGTATATGCATGGCTTGAACTATAGCACATATTTTTTTGTATGTTTATATACAGCCGTACAAAAAAATTAAGAGACCGTTTTTCTGATTTTAAAACTTACTGCTTAGGTAGGCTATGTGTTTAGGTAAAATTATCCTTTTTTCCTTCTGTGAACTACTAACAATATTTCTCCCAAATTTCAAATAAAAATATTTTTTCTATTTGCATTTATTTGCAGAAAATGAAAACTGGAGAAACGGGTCAAAGTAATGGAACATATTTTTTCAGACCTCAAATACTGCAAAGAAAACAAGTTCATATTCACTTATAAGCAATACAACAGTAATATTTGTACATTCATTTAGGAAAAGTAAAAAAAAATTTGATCACAGTTTTCATGTGTCTTGTCATGCTGTCAGTCTTTCACATTGCTGTTGGATGACTTTGTAACTCCTGAGGTTTGATTTTGTTGAAATTCAAAATACACTGGACCTGAATGGTCACAATACATCTAGAATTGCTGATTTCGATGAAAATTTAGAATGGTCTCTTAATTTTTTTCTGCTGCTGCATATTATGTATTTTATTATTTAAATTATTATAAATTCTGTGTTCATTCACAGACAAAAACAGAAACAGCACACAGGCCTGCTTCAACACTGAGGTGAGTAAACAATGACTTTACATTTTTTCTTTAAACCACCAAACCACAAGCACTGGACAAATTGAAATCTTAGGAGCGTTTACCATTAACCATAAATCTCACAGCTGTACGTTTGCAGTTTGCTCTGTATTGATTATACAATATACATCATGTCAAATAGAGTCAATGTAATCGAAACACAAACGAGAGCACGATGGGAACAGACAACGTTTAGAAAACACACGGGAATGCCTAACCCTTCGCTTTCTGAACAGAAATAACAACAGCACATGTAAATGGAATAATGGAATAATGAAGATAAAGTAGACTTCACTACGATGTTGGGATGCAACTTCCCTCACAGAAGCTCGGTGGTGGAGTTGAGAGGAGTAACAGGATGAGTCCTCAAATGCAATGATCGGATTTCTAGGTTTGCTACAATCACCTCCAGAATGAGTCTGTGTGCCAATGAAATGTAGATGACTCTGAATACATTTGCTTATCCAAAAACATCTGATCAGTTTAGAGAAGGGCAGAACATTGAAATCCTTAGGGTCCTCGCATCTCTTTCATGTCCATCAGCTCTACCTCGCCGCTTGATTGCGGCTGATGGAACGTCTGAACGTCTCCGACACAAGATGGAATAGGAAATCAGTTTGGCTAATCAGTCATAAAGCTGAGAGCTGCCCAGGGAGAAGAAATGGAGCCAGAACGCATGCAAACAGGCATAAGTTAAGAGAACATGAAAGCTGGCATTGCCATGGGAACCACGGTGCGCGTCTGAATGAAAATGTATCACCACGGCGGTGAAATAGATGACGTTTTCCTCTTTCAGCCAAACCTCAAATTAACTCCGCTTATAAAGGAAGGGCAACAAAGACAGAGCAATATCTTGCGTAGATGATTTTGGGGATAATAGCTTGATGCGTGCGGAATGCAACTCATTCTCGGCTCGGTTTTGTATGCATGCAAAGATGCTTTGTCGCTGAGGTGCAGGAGAACATATGATTTTAAAACATGAACAATTGACCACCATTCAGAATTGAATTGAGGATGTATTCCTCTTTCCAGTTCCAGTTGGAAAATTCATCCTCCTGTGGGCATGGCCAATTCAATCCAAATGCAAAACCGAGAGGCAATTCTTCAATTCTGAACTTTGATGTACTGTCAAAGGTTGTCGATGTTTAAAACAAATCTGAGTCTCAGGTAGAAAGGGTCAGAAGATCAATGGTAAAGATATTATCCAACAGCTGTATGTACTGTACATTAAAAGCAAACGCGTGCTTGCTAGCGTGTTGATTCATCCATCATCATTTTCCTAATGGATTTAGGCAGTCGCCCATGTTTCCACTGACAACGGCGTGCATTCATTACTCACATTGACACTTCGACCCTCCATCAGAAACGTCTGAACGCACATCATCAATAAAGCTTCCTAGATTTTTTTATTGAACAACCAGTCGCATGTTTCTTTGTATGAGAAGACTATTAAAACAATGAACACTTTGGTTGAATGTAATGTTTTACTCACTGTCAATGACTTGATCCGTTGACCTTAAAATACATTTCTCGTCCTTATTGAAGTTACAATGAGGGCTGTTTTTTTCTTGTCTTTTATTTTGCGTTTTATCCTGCCTGTTGACAGTAAACATTTCCTGATCATTTCCGTATTCATTTTTCTGGAAACTCTTGGCTTTGAGTGCTTTGGCGGGTGATGCGTTGTGAAAAGCTGCCAATTAGCCAGTCAGTTCTGAATGGCTTCTCTTTGTTGCTCTCAGGAAACTGCAGCTTTTTCCTCGAACCATCGCTCTTATGGGGGGTTCACACCAAACGCGAAATTAGTGATTTGCAGAAGTAAATTACATACAAAGTCAATGCAAAGACGCGAATAGACGTGAACTCGCGGCAGGCGATGTGAATGACGCGAATCGGGCACCGCGATTGCCAAGAACGGTCGCCAATCTCCTCTTCCTCGCAAGTTGAAAATCACGAACTTTTCCCGCGAGTAATAAAGAGCGTGGAACGCGATTGTTTGCGTTTGGTGTGAACCCACCATAAGACATCTTCCGAGAAATGACAACAGTAAGCCAAATCTTACAGTATTTGTGTTTTGTGGGTAAGAGTGCGACATGACATTGCCTGATGCATAATTTATTGAATAGACAAATATGGAACACTCTCCAAGAGGTAAAGATGTAAATAAATAAGCAATAAAGAGAAGAGGAGGACAACTACAGAGGGTTCACAACAAGGTGCAAAAGCCTCAAGAATAGGATGGGTAGAATAGACGTCTAAAATAATCAAACTTTTTTCTGAGAGATTAAACTACTATCAACCTGCATAAAATAAAATCATGGAGAATATCTCATGATATGAGCAGACAACATCTTCAGTGAAATAGTGTTCAGGCAGTGTGATTTCGTTTCCATGCATGGCTTCCTAAGGCACTGGGTCACTGGTGTTTTTTGGTGATGTAAAAGAAGACAGAAGCATCCGGATTAATTCATCATTGTCTGGATGTTGGGAAGGGTTATTTTCTTTATCATGGAGAGGGTAACGCCATCATTCACCACTTTTATCTTATATAGACGTCCAGGATTTTTTGTTTCTGAGCTCACCGGTGTGTTTTTCTTTCTTTCTCAAATTGTTGATTTGGCGACTCTTAATGTTCCAGGGATCTTTCTGATGGATTTGTTGTGTTTTTGAAATCTAACTATGGTCTTTTTCATGGAGATCTCCCTGATCCGCATGATGTGGGTTCACAGCAACAGCTTCCAAATGCAAACAAAACACGTAGAATCAACTCCAGATTCCAGACCCTATTTAACCAGAAGCCCATACCCGTGAATAAAACAGCTTTTGATTCGACTGACCAATGACGTTTGGTCTCTTGAAAAAGGGGGAGCTATATATTAAAGAGCTGTAATTCCCAAATCCTTCAGCTAATCTAGATGTGAATACACTCATATAACCATATAACAATGAGTATCCATGAGTATGGGCCATTATGTATTTTACGGTATTATATTTGTTTAAAAAAACATACATTTCGCTCTGCCCTATAATTGGGGTCAAACAGTTCCAAGCAAGCGCTGTTTTCTTTCACTCTGTGTAAACACAACACGCATATCAATATGTAATGAGCTTCACAGTGAGAATAATATCAATATTTCAAACTTACATTAAAGCCATCATGTACAGTTTTGTGGATAATGAATTAAATATCCTATCTAAGTATAATGCAGTTTGCATAGTTTGTTTTGTCAAACGTCTGCTGTTAAAGCTCAGTTAGTGGATTATACTGACTGTGACAGTGACAAATGTTGCCACCGCAACAATAGATCATGTACATTAAATTCATTGTTTCTGTTTCTCGCTTTCAGAAAAGGACAACATTGCTGCTCAGATGTTGAAACCATCAGTCATGCTAAAAGTAAGTAATTTCCACAAATGGAATAAGATGTACTTTTCACACCCCAGCTATGACCTGTTCATCGGGTTGCTTTGTTAGCGTCACTGCAGAGTCAGTCCTACAATACAGATCAATATACTATCAATGCCAAACCCTTCCATATTATTTTACAATTTAAAGGAGCAATGTGTAGATTTTAGTGGCATCTAGTGGTGAGGTTGCGAATTGCAACCAATGCCTCACTCCACCCCTCCCTTTCGAAGCAGTATGGTGGCTGCACAGAACTAAGATGTCGTCAAGTTTTTGCTTCTTTGCCGAAGGAGATAACGTATTTACGAAACGCGCACTGAAGAGTAGTTTGTCCGTTTAGGGCTACTGTAGAAACAACATGATGAATTCCATGCAAGGGGACCCGCGGTGTATGTATATAGAAATAGCTCATTCTAAGGTAATAAAAACAATGCTTCATTATTTAAGGTATTTTTACATCTCTGGAGACATAGCTATGTTTATTATATTGCATTTGTGTCAATAGATCTTCCAAAAAACTACATACTGGACCTTTAATACAAGTTTAGCGATAGTTTTAAGGATACAGCTGTTAAGGTTTTGGTCTGTGACCTGTACATACCCGCATGTGCTGTATGTGGACACATTTTGTCTTTATACATTTTTCCATGAAGACCGAGAAATCTGGAGCTTTGTTACATTGGTTGTGCTTATAACGCAATATCTTTGAATTTGTTCGTTGCAGATGTTTGATTTGGTTTCGATTACATTGTGCCGCACTGCTAATCTCAGGGTTTATGAAAAACACATTTGAACATAACACATATGCATGCAATCTTTGCTTAGATTAGCAGAGACATGAACAGTAGACACATACATTTAATCCTCCAGGTTGATTTTGTTCCAAAATGAATAGGATGTTTTTTGGTTTAAAATGCACAAAAACATTTTTACACTAGTTGCCACTGAAAGTTCAATGGAAGAATTTATACACTCTTAATGTTGGGTTATTTTAACCCAGAGGGGTCAAACATGGACAAACACAACTTTTGGGTTAAATTAACCCAGCCAATGGTTAATATTTGACCCAACAATGGGTTAAAACAAATAACTTCGCTGTTTCATTAAAGCCAACTGTATCGGTGCATCCCTAATTACAAATGTAGCAAGTGGGAAAATTCTTAACATTACTGTATATATCCTTCTCCTTCAACTTCCAGTTTTTTTCTAACGTTTGTATGATTCATAATTAATAAGCCTAAAAATAAATATACGAAAGTGTATTTGAACTACATTTATTTCATGCTAAGTATACTGAAAATCCATTTCCATATTATGTACTTAATGAAAATGCACTGCGATTGTATTTGTGATATACTAAATTGGTATACTTGAATAGAATAGAATAGAATAGAATAGAATAGAATAGAATAGAATAGAATAGAATAGAATGAGCTTTATTGGCCAAGTATGTTTCCACATACGAGGAATTTGTTATAGTGACAGAAGCTCCACAGTGCAACAGAAAGACAGCAACAGGACAGAACACAGATGAAAAAATAAATAAATAATAATAATATACAATAATATAGAAATAGGCAATGTACAAAACAGCAAAAACACAATATACAATATAGACAAATTAAAGTCTGCTAAATTGGAACAACTAATTTTGTACTTAATATACTTTAATTGTGCAGAAATAGTGCTGAAGTCCAACTAAAGATACATTTAAGTGTATTTGATTGTGCTAAAGTGGAACTATTGCAAGTATGCTTCAGGTACAATATCTTGCATTGAAAGATTGATTTTATAAAAAATCATAAAATTCTTATCAAAAGTGACATAAGAACACATTTTTATTTAAACACATGTGGGCTTAATATGAAGAAATGTGCATTGTGTATAAATAGTTCTCCGAATAACGTTTAATTATAATTTTATATCAGTAAGTCATGTCAATAAATATGTTAATACATTTAAACTATACTTAGTATGAAATAAAAGCATTTTAAATGAATTGTTTTTTACTAGGGAATAGCTTCAAGTCTTTCTTACCATTCTATCTGTAGAAAATAAACAAGTTGGTGTGAATGAATGAATTCACAGAATGTTAATCAATAGTCAGGCCAGCCTAGTCTTTCCAAATGCCTATTTTGATATATCAAGTCTCTGTGCAAGACAGAAATATTAATGTTACCAAGAGAAAGCATGCAGGATATTCAGGTTCTGTTTTAAGGACACTTGATTTTGATCATGCGCCCACAGCTGCTCTCTCACTGAAATATTCACAGAGTCAGATCTATCCAGTCTCTTTAAAGTTTTGAGGTACATTTTTCCATTAAAGTCGCGCATGGGCCTGCAATCTGCTGATAAGAGGCCGACCTGGCGTGATACATATCTGAGGAGCATTTCAGGTGCTGAGATCAATAAGCCCTGATGCAGGGCCAGCGTAGACCCGTCATGCCCGGCCTCGTCATCACTGAGGGCTTTTACAATGAGCCCCATTGACAGATCGGGTCTGTGTTGACCCTGTGAGTCACACAGGTTAAAGGAACAGACATGCACTAATCTAACATCAGAACGCACTATTCCTCTGTGAGACAATCCACTACATACCTAGTAAAATCAATACTAGTTCTCGATACACTCCGCCCACAGTTTGAGATGTGCTTTAATGTATATGACTGAATGTTTGTGAGAAAAAGAAGGGGTGGATTGGTTTGGGGCTAACGTAAAAATGTAGAACTTAATAAAACGTGTTTGGGGGTGTGTGCCTTGTTATTGGTGTGCTAAAGCGAGGGTAGGCATAATTTTGATGTATACTTTGGAGGATGTAAACACTGGTCCTGAAGCACTTCCACTTTGAACACATGAACAGTTTAAACCAGCACAAACCAGCATCAAAACATACCAAACCAGCATAGGCTGGTTTTTTCAACAGGGTCTGGTCCATTAATACTGACAAATACAACTTTGATTTTAAATAGTAAATGTATTCGTAAAATTAACATTAGATTAACAATTAATAAATAATGTAAAATATATACCTCATTGTCTAGTCTTGTTCAATTTAACTTCAAATAAAAATTAAAAAGGCCTATATTGCTATTGCTTATTAGGGCCTTATTGCTATGGCAGTTTATTCCCCGTGGTATCGAAAATGGTATCGAATATCGATATTTTTTTAGGTATTGAATCGAAGTTAGAAATTCCAGTATCGTGACAACACTAGTCTTGAATAGTCAATGTGAATTCCTGATAAGCCGTCTGATGGTTTCAATATGTTAAAGGGATAGTAAACCCAGAAAAAATGTCATCATTTATTTGCCTTATCTGTACATGACTCTTTCTTCTGTGAAGCACAAAAGAAGATATTCTGAGAAATGTCTTGGTGGTTTTGTGTCCATCCAGTGGGGGTCAATGTTGTTTGGTTACAGACTTTCTTCAAAATATCTTTTGTGTTCTGCAGAAGAAAGTCGTACAGGTTTGGAATGACATGAGGGCGAGTAAATAATGAAATCATTTTGGGGTGAAATATTCCTTTAATGCATTCATTCTAGTTATTCTTTTTAATTATTCGATCATCTGAAGCACAAAGCTACAAGATTTGATCTGATAGAATACTGCACAGATTTTTTTATCCCAGTGAGAATAGCATGTGGGTCAAAATATGTTCTGGTTGGTCGCCTACACTCTTCCATGAAATATGATCAAATGCAAGCATCAGTCGAGAGAAACTTTTGACAACTTTTGAAGATGTAGTCAAAACAGAAGCACATTCATGTGTTTCGAATTCACCATCAGGAGAATTATACTGTAGCAACGCTCTTTAATCGTGCTCTTCAGTGGTGTTTGTTGACCCTTCTGTCTGAAATGATCCGCTCCTGATTCTCCCCAGGCAGGGCAGGTAGTTCCCAGCAGCAGCGCGGAAGTCTCTCCGGAGAAAGATGTAAAACACGGGATCCAGCAGGCTGTTTAGACTCAAAAAGCCTCTCCCCAGCTGATAGGGCATAACACAGCCCTCTCCCACACACACGTGCTGCCGTGCATCAGCAATCCGATGTACTTCACACAGCCGATAACATGATAGGGCCCCAACACCGTGACAAATACGATCACCAGAAGGGTGAGCAGACCCCTGATGCTCCTCTTTTCCTCAAATAAAAGCGAGTTGATTGCCATCCGCGAGTGGACGGTCTGTCTGTGGAGACCAACAATGAAGCTCAGGGGTATGATGAAGGACAGCAGGGTAATCAGTCTGTAGGTGATAAAACTGCCCTCTGAGGGATACTTTTCAACACAAAGAGTGTCATTTTGCCACTTGGGAAAGAACTTGTCGAAAGCAGCGATTTGCGGCAGCATAATTAAAGTCCAAACAGCGAGTGCTAGCCAGCAAGCAAACTTTAAAGGAGGCATGAATTAAAATCACAATTTTAACCCGAGCTTTTGTTATATAAGAGGGAATCGTATTCATGCGAACATCATGTAAGTGTCAGAACTGAAAACGCCCTTGTTACTGAGATTACATCTGTTATTGACACCAGGCACAGCGAACGGCAGGTTCTGGAATGCACCTATCTATGACGACATTGATGTGTTGAACACCGCCTCCACAGAAAGAATATCAACGACTACTTCTCTAGCCCCGCCCACTGGGTCACGCATGACAATTCTGAAGTAACACAAGTGGCGCGGAACCAGATAGAGCGAGCAAGCAATAAACAAAAATGCAGTTAAAGCTAGCTAAATGTTGTGCCATCCCTGGTTGTGGAAGAATGCAGTCGCTGTATAACCTTCCTTCGGATTCCGATATTAGGAATGCAGGGTTAAAGTTTATTTTTAAAGACGTTCCAGCTCATGTGGGAAAAACATGGAGCGTTTGTTCGTTTCATTTCTCCAAGGATTCCTTCGTGAACAAGGCACAGTTCGACACTGGATTTGTGGAGAGACTAAAATTGCCGTCAATATTGGATCCGATAGGAATGGCACAGCAATCTTAGGCGAGTAAAACATTTTTGTACTATGCGTCACTATTGCTTTGTTCGAGATCGCTTGATATGCCCTGAGCACTATTCGCACGAGATTAGTATTACCTGGGGACCTCTAATCATTTGTATTAATTGCAGAGGTTGTCTGTGATCTTAAGCCCGTGTGAATCGCCCTCTCTGTGATTTGGCAGGCTCATATATCATTTTTCAAGGTTTTATCCACCGTTTGCGAATAATGGAGGCTGCTTTGAAGTGTTTTGGCATTATTTCGGGTGCTGGGTGATATCCATAAGTTACCGGGAGTCTCCCGTTTGTTTATTTATCATGGAAACTCTCGTAACATTTGAGACCCGCGATCGCGGTGATCTTTTGTCCGGTTCGCGATCACGTGTCTCAAATGCTGACAGGCACGGTCATATATCATTAAACGCAATACAACTATAGGCTATACAAACTATACGCAAAGCCTTGCCATCACATCCGGGAAATAAATCAGTAAATTTGAGTAAAATCATCCCGTGCGAATGCGTCACATGAAATACTGATGTGGGGAGGTCATTTATAAATCACAGGAGGTCTCCAGATAATACCAATGCCCTGCGAAAACTGTGAATGATGCTAATGTGTAACGTAACGTTACGTCTCTAATCAAATTCACAGAAGGCTCAAACTACGCAAACTGCTGTCCAATCAAAGTGGGCGTTTACTTATAAAGTCTTCATTGCGGCACGCCCATTAAAACCGAGCGTTTGTAGAGCCGGCCTCAGAACCCGGGTAGAAAATAGCCTATTACTTATTGGTTTTGATGTTTGTGAATGTAAAAATTGTCAGATTGTTCCAAACCTGTATAAATTAATTTGTTCTGTTAGACACAAAGAAAGATATTTGGAAGAATGTAACCAAACAGATCTCATCTCCCATTGACTCCCATAGTATTTATTTTCCCTACAGTCAATGGGGGATGCGATCTGAATGAGATCTGAAATACACACTGAAAAAAAGAACTTGTAGAATTGACTTAAAACATTTTCGTGCAAATTGTTACGAGGATTTTATTAAATAAAATTTGCTGCTATAATTCAAGTACAACTTACTAACCAGAATGAAGTAAATTCTACTTATTAAATACATTGTTTTTGTTAAAATATCAAGTAATTGTTACTTAAAGTAAACAAAGAAAATGACGCTGAACATAAACATGTGTCTAACTCAAACTTCACGCTGCACTTCCTTCCAAATTGAAATATACTCTTTTTTACAACATAGATGGTCAGGTGAGAAGAGACTGGTTGTCTCTGTTTTAGCATTAGCACAGTTACTGCTCAATAAGTGAAATCACACACTTCATGACTAATTTTGTGCCTCCCTCAGCCTAGGCACAAGCACCGCTCTTCTGAACAATGGTAACAACTTAAAAAACCCAAACTTAAAAATAATACCAAAACTCTCCTAAATCTCAAAGATAAATCAACAAAAACCATGAACAAGTCTTTCTTTTTACTGAAAAACACTTAAAATGAGTAATGCAGTCAGATACAAAGCATGCTGGGAACTACATATCAACTGCCAAGGTAGTTATATATACAAAAATGATTTATGTAGTCTCAACACAAAATAAACAAGTAAACTTAATTTGACCAATTTAAATGGGTTTAAGATAATAAAATTGAGTTGGATTTACTTAATAATTAGTTCAATTAAAATTTCTCAAACAAAATAATTAAAATCTTAACCAAAATTAGTAGATTTTATTCCCAAGATTTTTACGTTATTTTAACTAAATTGTTTTGTTAAAAACAGGAACATAATTCTATTAAGTATAGTTTAATCATTTCTTTTCATAAAATCTACTAAGGCACATAATCATTTTTTAAATGATTAAATGATTTTTGGGCAAACTAACATCAGTTTTGACAAAAGTAACAAAAAAAATGTCATTGCAACATATTTTTTGCATTATTTTAATTTATCAATATTTTAATGACTTCATTCAAGAAGCCCTTGTGAAATCTACTTAACAACTTCTGTCATGTGGCACTGTGTGGGTTTTGTGTTGCAATTTCCGGAATTGGGGTGTGCTTGGCATATGTTGCAGTTTCAACAATTTATAAAAAAGCTTGTTTTTGTTACTAAAGGCCAATTTAACATTTGTAATGGTTTAACAACATGTTCTATATTCCCTTTAACTTGTTTTGACAAAGTTTCTTGAACATAAAACAAGTTGGGGTGACATTTTCAAACAAACAAAGCGAATGGAAGTATCATAAATGTTGTCCAGACAACCTTCTCCAAGTGTATTTGACCCATACAGTAACTTTGTGAGACCGTATCAATTGAAAGACCTTACATCCAACCCAGCTCTCTGTTCTACTTTCTGTCGCTTAAAGGGATAGTTCACCCAAAAATGAAATGTCTGTGATCATTTACTCACCCTCAGATTGTTCTGAAGATATTTGGAAGAATGTCAGTAACCAAACAGATCTCAT
Source organism: Triplophysa rosa (assembly GCF_024868665.1). Classification (NCBI taxonomy): domain Eukaryota; kingdom Metazoa; phylum Chordata; class Actinopteri; order Cypriniformes; family Nemacheilidae; genus Triplophysa; species Triplophysa rosa. Next base: position 21,838,427 of record NC_079898.1, on the reverse strand, counting down.
CTCCCATTTACTGCCATAGTATATATTTTCTCCACTATGGCAGTAAATGGGGGTGAGATCTGTTTCGCCACTGACATCATTCCAAATATCTCCCTTTGTGTTCAGCAGAATCAAGAAATTTCTACAGGTTTGAAACAACCTGAGTGTTGTCAGTAAATTATGAGAGAATTTTCATTTTTGGGTGAACTATCCCTTTAAAGAGAATTATATGCTGTATGCTTTTTGTACTTCTTGGTAATGCATAAAGCTATGTGGTCACACAGAGGACTGTCCATACAGTGTATAACCTGTTAAACATGGGCGGTAAACATTCACTGTACAGCTAAACAAATAGTTTCAACTTTCCATGCCGTACTGTAAATATGTCATCAAAATGATGGTTCATTGCCAGGCTGTGTGGTTCCATAAAGTATATATACTACCGTATAAAAATGAAAAAGAAATTGTTCTGGTAGGAACATTTGACTAAATGATCATTGAAGAATCAAGAATGGTGGTTCTATGGCATCACTGCAAATGACCCTTTTTAGACCCTCTTTAAGTGATATACATTCAAAAGAACAATAACAGTATAATATGTAAAAATCAACTTACGTCATATTGTAGGAATTCATCTTTACCAAATAACCGCAGATTATATTGACACCTAAACACCTTATTTTCCACAACAACGTTATGCTCTCAAATGTAATGCAGACAACAGAGTGAGCATAAAAGTGTTGGGGTGTGTGTGATTGTGGGTGTTTGTGTGAACTAACCCACGGGTGCACCATGGCAACAAAAGGAGGAAATGAACAGTGTTGTGCCAAAATGATATGATGGTACATTTGCATTACAACTGACATCCAAACATCATTTTATTATTTAAGCTGTTCTGCCAGGTTGCCTTTGAAGCAAAAAAATCAGCAGATGAAATAAGCATGTAGCAAAAAAGAATTCTCTCATGACTTCAATGCTAACAGTCATTTTATTAATTTATCCACCAAAAGAGCCTTAACGCTACAATAATGACATTTCAGAAATAAACAAGAAATAATTAACAGTGTGCAAATTGCGAGGCGTTTCGAGCGGATGAAGTTAGGATTTGAAGCCACATGTTATATTGCCGTGAGAAGTGCTGTCTGTTCATGTGTCACAGCGTTGGTGAATGTGATGTCGAAGACTCTTACTGCCGGTGTGGGACAATAAATGACATCTTTGGAAGCAGCTTGGCATGGACATAAAGAATGAAAAGTAGATTAAACCTTCTAGCACGTAAAACTGGTTGAGGAGTAAGAGCTTTTTTAGGGGGTAAGGGGCTGACACAGCTTTAGATGTATTTTTCTGCCTATCTGTGACTCATCAGATTTGAAAGGAGAAAGTGAATACTGAAAAAACCAGGCATGAGGTGTCGATGGTAACCTGCCAACCTTTGGAAGGCACATACATATTTTATACTCCCAGGCCGGGAAATATAAAACTGCATCGCTTCTATCTCCCTTGAAGGTTTTATCAGTCCCTGGTTGATGTAGAACTCTAGATAACACTTTTCAAGCAGTGTAAAGTGGTATTTCTCTGGGTTGTTGTGAGTCCAGACTGATGGAGCTTCTCCAGCAACCTCTACGGTTGAGGCCCATGTTCCCAGAGGAAACGGTTTTTGCTTAGTGTATTTTTTCTGAATGCTTGATGCAGTTTTTAGTTATATTTTCCTGATGTATCAGTTTCTTCTGTGTTTTTTTTTTTGCGGAAGAAACAGATGAGGCAATTGTTTGCGCAGTATGAATATGGAGCTATAACATTCCTGTATTTAGCACAGTGTTTGGTTAAAATTGGTTTATATTGCATTTTTGTTTTTTTCTAGACTTTGCATGTTGGCCAATATTGCACGTTTTGAGACATTTCAAATCGCTTGTGAAGCTCAAAAGCAACGAGAAACATCTCCTTTTGATTTCCATTAGATCTCATTTATGTTTGAGAGTAACAATTGAGATATTAAAAGGATGTTTCTTTCCTTTGGGCTTGGTTTTTGGTGTTGAATTTATACAAAAACATTCAGCATAGAATATATTTACATTTATGCATTTGGCAGACGCTTTTATCCAAAGCTACTTACATTGCATTATAGACCGTTTCATCGGACGTGCGCGCCGGGACTGCAGCTAAATTCCGGTCTGTGTTTGGCTAATGTCTAATAATATAACTATTTGTATTTTAATTTATTTATGTTGATATCATTTATATTATTATTGAATTGTGTAATAAGTGTATTAAATAAATTATTTTTTGTTGAATTTTGTTGTATGTTAACTTTGTTGTTAAACAGATAACTGCTCCTTAAGAGCAATATTCCACTTTCACTACTCCTATAGTGTGCACTATAGTGCCTTATTATATCTACGTTTTATTTCTACATGTATATAACACTACCTCTACTTACAACATTATCCATTTGCACAAGTGTACATACAATCTGTTAATATGTATATTCTACTATATACTACCCTGTACAACGTCTCTTATATGTTATTATCCCCTATTTTCTGTACAATAGTCTTTTTATTTTATATATGCATATTTGTGACCCTGGATCACAAAACCAGTCTTAAATAGCATGGGAACATTTTTAGTAAAAGACAAAAATACATTGTATGGGTCAAAATTATCGATTTTTCTTTTAGGCCAAAAATCATTAGGATATTAAGTAAAGATCATGTTCCATGAAGATATTTGGTAAATTTCCTACCTTAAATATATAAAAACTTTAATTTTGTGAGTGGATGGCCTGCTACAGTGCCCCTGATTAACAACTTCAAAGGCAATTTTCTCAATATTTTGATTTTTTTGCACTCTCAGATTCCAGAGTTTTAAACGGTTGTATTGTCCAGATATTGTCCTATTCTAACAACTCATACATCTATAGAAAGCCTATTTATTCAGCTTTCAGATGATGTAAAAATCTCAATTTAAAAAAATTGACCCATAAGACTTGTTGTCCAGGGTCACATTTTAGAATCTTTTAGACTGTAAATCTTATAATATTTGTATTGTCATTGTGTTGAATGTCTGTACTAGAAGCTTCCAACACTAAAGCAAATTCATTGTGTGTGCAAGCACACTTGGCAATAAAGCTCTTCTGATTCTGATGTTTATTTTATTAAATAAACCATTTGTTGAATGGGTCCTAGTTTTATCGCATTTAATATTACAGAATGGTACATTGACATCTAGCAGTTGAGCTTGGTATCGCAATCTAAATTCAAAAATTGGAGATACAGGTTTAGCAAAGTAACGGTTTTCTTCGGTTTCTTTCGGAGTCTGCAAATGCGTGCATGCGCTGTAACATTTGTTTATGTTGTCACTTTGAAACGAGGGATTCCTGAAGAGATAAAATCATCTTGAAGGGCTACTTGCTGATAAAACACTTGCATTATTTTTCAGTACAAATGGACCAAATTGAGTTTTCTTTCACATATTTTTGCACTTGAATATATTAAAGCCTTAAAACACATGCTAATAATATATTATATTATATAGTCACATATTCATCATTTGTCAGGAGCATTACTGTTGAGCCCTGTGTTTGGCGGGCACCTTACCTTACAGAGTTCATGCGGGCTACCACGAGCGCCATGCTCTAACCACTGAGCTACAGGAAAGCTATGTCTTATAAAGCTAATTTCTTATGTCTTATAATGTCCAGATGAACATGGCGTGTACATGTGCACAGCTGTTTATCCTCAGCCGTTGCAATAGGAGATTTCATTGTTGTTGACTTAAAAAAATCATTCAAGTCCATATTTAAAGCAAACCTATACAATGCATATTGTCAGGGCACACAACAAGCTGAATCTGTTAGATGTTTGTTATTAGTTCATTCACCTGCAGATCGATGGGCAAAAAAAATAAGCCTAAAAGGAGTTTCAATAAAACTATTGATTTTCACTGTGAAAAGACTCACAATACGTCAAGGCGCAGCTTTGTCGATGTACACATTTGGTTTAAGTGTCAGTAGCGGGCAAATGCAGTTTGAGCAAAATAGCAAAGCAATCTTCAATCCTCTCAGCAGGGGACAAACAACCACAGTGCACGGTGTCCTTCTACCACAATTGTTTCCCTCGTTCAATCAATATAAGAGATTTCAGAGAGTTTATAAAAAGCCATTGAGGACTGAAGATTATGCAATATTTTTCCTGCAACCTAACAGGCTTATGTTATTAACAAATGATGTAGTGCATCAAATGTTCCCCGTAATTACCAAAATCAATATGATGACTGATTTCTGCTGTTGTTGTGAAAGAAGGTCACCGGTGTGTGTATATACTGTAAATGTGGAATAATTTACTTTATATGGATTAATGGCTTTTAAAGGAGTTAAGCATTCAGATATGTTAAACAAGCCCACTACAGGTCAACTTAATGCTAGAATGCAATAGATCCGGTGATTCATGTCCAGGTGTAAGATCTCAAGCTCTGGAGGTCCTATCTGATGAGGTTGCTTGCGTGTAATACATCAGAGGTGAAATTGTGGTTGATGCATGAGCACTCAGCCGACCAATGAGGTTTGGGCTGGAAAACAGCATGACAAAATGCACTCGCAAAGAATTCTGCCTCCACATTTGTTACAGGACTGTGTGTAAAGCATAAACGCAAGGGCTCGTGGAGAGAAAGGGCTTGTTCATGGTGACTTTGACATAGTGATTTTATAGGTATGCTTTGCTGGGACTTCTAGTGGCTGTGACCTATTTTATTTTGTTTTATTTTAAATTTTGTTAAAAAAATGGGGCGATGTGGTTATTTTACTTATAAAGTCTAGACTGGATGTGGCAATGTTTTTGAATCATTGAATAATTTCTTGCATTATGCACAAGGAGTGAATTCAAACTGCATAATAGAGTCGTCCAATGCCGTCCCAGTCTTGAAATTGTTGTTGCTGTTGAGTCATCAGTTTACATGCGAAGTAAGTCAACAATGTGAAATGAAACTGGAACTTTTTAGTGTCCGTCATTATGCTCTTAGATATTAAAGCCAATTTCTATATCAGCTGTAAATGCAATATTCTGGGAAGAGAGGAAAGTTATTGACTCATTTGTCTGATCTCTTTATTTCATGTACCCTGTTACGCTCATTCATCTTACCGGAATTACTCTCATTTTCTGTGGAAATGACCTTATGAATATTTACAAAGCCTTCAACGTGTGTAAAGAGGTGGTGGAATACTTGATATATTTATATTAATAATTGGATAGTTCTAAGTGCTTTAAATGTCTTTAAGGAGTTCTATGTTTGTTTTGCACACATCACTTCGCTAAAGAAACTTCCTCCCTTGACAAATATCCTTGACACATCGTCGCCTTGGAATTATAAGGTTCTATCTGACATTTCTGTCAAAATTGAGTTAATCAAATATTATTATCCTGTCACAATTAATCGACATTATATGTTTTTTCTTTGCGTTGTGTACATTTTGGGACTTCTTTAGAAAAGAAAAAAGGTTTTATCTACAAAGTCAAATGGAATTCAAAAACTTTAAAGCTTGTTATCTCAAAACTGCTCAGAATGCAGATAGAACCTTATAATTCCAAAGCGATGACATAAGGGTGCCTAAATAATAACAGAATTACCCTTTTTGGATGTCCTCTCTGTAAATAAAATCACAGATAAGAGAACAATTACTAAAAAATGAATATAGATTGGTTTATGTGCCAATAATAATTTAAAGTCATGCTCAAGATTAAAATATGCTTTGAACATTTTTATTGTATTTACAGTAAACTTAATTTAGGAAAACATTTGGCATCACTTCCTGTACTGTAACCACACGGAAAAAATGAAACAATTGTTTCTCCACTTGGTTGAGAAATTATGTTTCACTCTCTGAAAATATGTTGTATAACAAACGTTCATACTTTAGATAACAGATATAGAGAGTTCAAAACTGGGACCAAAACAACTTCTGTTTTATGGCATTTGATCATTTTTTGCTGATAGCTGGAGCATTTACTGGCTTATTCTATTAAAGAAAATTACAAAGAAAAAAAGACATTTGTCCAGAAAAAAAGGCAGTTTTACCCTCCTTTAGTTGCAAATAGTCTGTCCGTGTGTGTGTGTTTTAACTATAGACTGTAGACAATGCAGAACTCCACCCATGATATTCATAGGAGAAACCTTGACCCATTTGAATGAGTTATAGACTGTGGGTTTAGCCAGACAGCATGACAAACGACAGTGGTAGAACCTTTTTCATTATCCGTGTGAATGCTCACTGAAGACTGAAGAACTATAGAGAATGTGAAGCTACGTCACGCCGTGTTGAATGTTGCGCCATCTTGGGAGGATTGCTACTAGTGCGTTCATTGCAGTGTTTTGCTTTTCTTAATTGATTAGGAAATATAACTATGGTAGGTAAAAAACGGTAAAAAACAATAATAGCAGTGGAGTGTGGTCCTCCCAAGATGGCGGCGCCACTGCAACATGCAACATAGGGCGTGAAGTCAGCTTCACATTCTCTATAGCGGATCAGACTGTATTCATTGTAGTTTTCAAAATGATAGGCCTTAATCTAATAATGAGAATAAATGAAAGCGTTGTGCGAAGATGGAATATCCTGCATCGGAGACAAATACCATCCTGAAATTCTTGGATCCAGTTCACTAAGAAATCTGCTCATCCATTATTGAACATTTTGAATGACCGCTTATTTAGTATTTTCTTTACAATATGTATACGCACTTTGAGTGAAGATTGGGTATTAGTTAATATTTACAATCATTTTCGTTCAATCAAAGGCCAGACTTAATAATAAGATCAAATGTTCAGTATGAACAGTAAAAATGAAAAACATACAGATTATTTTTTCTATTAAACACCATTACTTCTTATACTTCTAACTAACAGTGGACTTTTTCAATCTTAGAAAACCCAAAGCCCTATAGAACCAAACCCATTAGTTGCTGTAGATGCATTAGTACAGAAAAATCCATGAACCCCTGTTGTTTGTCCATTAATTTAGTGATATTGTCAATTCCAGTGTCCTGCAGATTGGAAATACATGACTGTAAGTGTGTTTGAAGGGACAATATAGTGTGCTGGAACTGAATTATAAATAATAATAATGTAGGCTACTGTAACTGTGCAGTCTGTGATGTAGTCTAATTAGGAACTAATAGAATACAGTCCAAAAGTATGTAGCGCACTGAGGATTAAGACAAAGAAAATCTTATGAAAATTGATGAAAACCACCTCCCCCCAAAATTTGGAAAATTAGGTCAATTACCTAAAAGGGGCAAACACACATGTATACACTAAAATGTGTGTATTTATGTCATATAAATACGTTAAATATAACCTGTAGACATGGTAGAGCTATAATCACGAACAGCTGGCATTAGGGTGTGTTTGGGACATTACGCTCACCTTTCTATGTTCATTTTAATAACAACAGATCTCTCTCTAAACCATCACATGGGACAGTAATAATGCTGCAAATAGCTTGACTGACTTGTCCTTTAAACAGAAAGTGGGACGTACGAAACGGTGGGTTGATATTGCATAAGATCAGAGAAACCAAAAATTAAGAACAAGAAATGTAGACACAGTTTAGATGTTGCAACATTAATAAGCACTCGGGCTTTAACTGAACTGACTGTTTATTTTTCTTGACTTCCAACATACAGAATGCTGGCATTATGATCCTCACTATGTGAGCACCAGCTGTTTGGACAAAAGGAGACAGAAGGTATGTTTAGAAAACTAGCTACTTGTCCCCTGTTGTTTTTAATACAGTATTTAAAGGGATAGTTATTATTTACACACCCACTTGTCATTTCAAACCTGTATGGTTTTCTTTTTTTTGCAGAACACAAAAGAAGATATTTTGAAACATGTTCGTAACGGAAAACCGTTGGTCCACTCCCCATTGATTTGCTCTGGTTTTGTGCCTATACTATAGAAGTCAATGGGGACCAATGGTTTTTCGTTACTGACATTTTACGAAATATCATCTTTTGTGTTTTGCAGAAGAAAAAAATCACACGGGTTTAAAATTACAATAGGGTGAGTAAATGATGACAGAATTTTCATTTAGAACAGGTGTCGACAACCTTTTGGACATGCAAGGAGGCGTGCCGTTTCAACTTTTTCTTGGCAATCAGTGCTGTATCTACAAATTTATCACAATATAATTATCCGTTATATGTAACATTAGAATCATTTTTGAAGAACAACTCTATTTTTGTTTGATAACAGTAGTATTATCTTAACTAAGATCAGTCAATGTTGTGGAAGTATTTTTAGTCATGCTAATAATGTAGTTAACTAACAAATAAAACCTTATTGTTTTCTGTGAAGGTACACACACCAGCTGCGTCATGTGGTGTCTGGTGGTGGCGCTCCGCTAGAGAACGCCACACACATAAATACATGTAATTTGTCAAAATCAGCCTTTTTGTATAAATAAACTTCCTCATAGAGACTGCAAGATATATTTATCTGTTTTGGAATAACAGAAAAAAACAGCGCATTAAAACAAAAAGCCTTATTTTTTACTCAATTCTACCACATTAATAGCAGACACAGAGCAACAATAAAGGATTTACCAACGTGATATAGAGCCTATTGATTAAATAACGTTCAAATACCACATATTTTTTAATAAAAATATCATAAAAAAACAAGTCAAAATTGGTCCAACTTGCATCAGGAGTACACTTTGAACTTGAGCTCGCGCATACAGAAAGTAGTGTGCGATACCTGTGAGCTGTTCTAGACGGGATGCACCGCGGCGCTTTGCGTCTCGTGTGCGACCCTCTTTACAGTATATTTAAAGGCTAATAACATTATCAAGCACATACCTGTTGTTCTTTAAATTCTTGAACGGGTCGGGATGCTTTGCCAAACTCTTGGTCTGCGTGTTTAAAACATCGTTTACAGGCTGATTTTGTGGTGCCGCATCGCGCCTCTTATCTCAGTGATCTTCTCTAGTTTCAAAGTAAGGTTGGTAAATATGGAGGACTAAACCTGCAAAAATTATAAATAAATGAATGTATAAATAAATAAATATATAAACTAATAAATGTAATAATATGAAAATAAATACAGGAATGAATGGTTTGATAAAACAAAATAATTCGTTTTAGCTATTATTGATCTTAGCTTTAACTTTTCTTTTCATTTTTTAAATTGATTTATTATTTTTTGTGTCCATTTTTAATTATTTTTAATTATTATTATTTTTTATTTTTAGATTATTTTATTTATCCTTTCCTTTTATTTTTACATTTATTTATTTATACGTTTATTTATTTTTATATTTATTTATTATCGCATGTATTTATTTCCACTTTTATTTATTTATTCTTGTATTTATTCTTACTTTTCTGTGTCTTGTATGATAATTAGATGGGTTGGTCTTGCCTACTATTGGTTCAGCGTAGATTGAAGCGTTTGATCGATTACTCTTGACTTGTTTTGGACTAACGTCACGTCACTCACTGATCGTTTGCTTCGTGTATAACGTTAAGTAACTATGGCGGGCGCACAATTAGCTAGAGAGTTACAGCATTTAGCCAATGAAGTCGATAACCATGCATCAAATGACTATGTGTCATTCAGATTAGATGCATTTATTGAGGATTTATTACAGATTGACGGAGAGATAAATGACAAAGTTCTTCAAAATCTGTGCGAGTCAGGGGGTGCTAAGGTGGTGACCAAGTTCCGGTTACAGGTCCTCTGCCAAAGAGGTGCATGAACGACCTCAGCAGATTCGTCGATTCTGAAAGCACAAGACGACTTGATATTAAGATGTCTAATAAACACAGACTTTCTTGTTACATGATTTTGACATTCTTGTTAAGATTGCAAATTATTGGTATGATCGCCCGTAACGGCTGAAGCGAGGTGAAAAAATAAATAAAGCGATTTGACACGGGATTCGTACCCATACAATAAAGCGAGGCAGCGTGTCACTACGGTAACAATCACACTAAGCTATTTCGCAATGCTAGCTGCTGCGGATCTTTGCAATAATATCAAGATGTCACACAACAATATGCAGCTGGATGAATCAAGGGAATATGCCCGTCTTAACTTGTGACCTCTGTGTTATTTATCTCTTATGGAATGTAGTTTACGAGTACCGTTTAGTAACCACGTCTTTTTAGAAGGAATGGTTTCCATTTGATGGCCCCTGTAGTGAAAGAACGATGCTCATTACTACCGTGTTAACTTGTGACTTAAGTTCACTATGTCTCAATTCATTTACATTATGTTACATCATGTTACATTAAATCTTTACGCTTTTTCTAACCGAAAGGCTGCTTATAACTATCACTTTGACAAAGCGTTAGCTTGCGACTTCGGTTTACAAGCTCATCTGTGTAGTTAAACCTTATTACATTTTGTGCTTTATGATTTTCACCAGTTGAACTGTAACGCCACCATAGCATAGCACCCTCTGACTCGCACAGACTTTGAATGTGCTGCAAAGAGGCTAACAACCGAGGGAGAACTTTGTCATTTATCTCGCCGTCAATCTGTAATAAATCATCAATAAGTGCATCTAATCTGAATGACACACAGTCATTTGATGCATGGTTATCGACTTCATTGGCTAAATGCTGTAACTCTCTAGCTAATTGTGCGCACGCCATAGTTACTTAACGTTATACACGAAGCAAACGATCAGTGAGTGACGTGACGTTAGTCCAAAACAAGTCAAGAGTAATCGATCAAACGCTTCAATCTACGCTGAACCAATAGTAGGCAAGACCAACCCATCTAATTATCATACAAGACACAGAAAAGTAAGAATAAATACAAGAATAAATAAATAAAAGTGGAAATAAATACATGCGATAATAAATAAATATAAAAATAAATAAACGTATAAATAAATAAATGTAAAAATAAAAGGAAAGGATAAATAAAATAATCTAAAAATAAAAAATAATAATAATTAAAAATAATTAAAAATGGACACAAAAAATAATAAATCAATTTAAAAAATGAAAAGAAAAGTTAAAGCTAAGATCAATAATAGCTAAAAACGAATTATTTTGTTTTATCAAACCATTCATTCCTGTATTTATTTTCATATTATTACATTTATATATTTATTTATTTATACATTCATTTATTTATAATTTTTGCAGGTTTAGTCCTCCATAGGTAAATGGCATACAACATTGAGTGCATACAGACCGACCTTTTTATGGGCACCATTTCCTCGATATTGGCTGTGCGCCAACTGCATGAGCGCTAACGCCTGATGTGACAACTATAACTAAACTTGATTATAAGGATTAATATGACTCGAACTGGGCTTAAACATTTTCGTAAACTAAACAAAATATATTAATTTTGGAATTAATATAACATTTTAGGCTACTGCATGTGGTTTGGCATGCCGTTGATTTCCTTTCAGCGTGGCAGTAGTGGCACGCGTGCCTTAGGTTGCGACCCCTCAATTAGAAGGGGAACGTCAAAATGAACAATAAACACGCAACGATAAACATTTAAAACAGTAGTATTCTACTTTTGTCTGCCCTGTTGTATACTGCACAAAAGGTTGTCTGGGTTTTTGCATACTACGCACATACTGCAGAAATTGTATGTGTTAGTATGCTATTCTAAGCACAGCTAAAGGCTATGGATAATAATCTTCATACAGCAGACATTCTGTGCGTACAGAACATTATGATCCTGTGCACTGCAGCAACATTTGAAGTTAGGATGTATTGCCATGCCATTTTTGCCAAACATTTTGCTTTGTTTTTTTTTTTGGTCTTTATGTAATACTTACAGTATACTTACATGCCCTCATTCTGCAAAACATCTGTTTTGGGATTTTCCACTATCTGTGGAACAGTTTATAAAACCAATGTCAGACATGATCAACACCTCAGATTATTGTATGATTTTAAATCTTCAGGTTTCTTCAGTTCTTATTGATGAGACCCATTGTCAAAAACCCTGAGCTAATTTCATCCGGACATTGAACCGATGTGCAATCATTATCTGAGGCTTTGCCACATAACAAAAAACACTGAAGTAAGATCAATCCTGTTTTTGAAATTACTGTTGAAAATTGCATTTGGAACAACAATATTTACAGAGTAAAACTTTACGTTTGCAAACGTTTTAAATACATTTTAGACGTAGTTATAAATAACAACTAAACGAGTCGTCCCGGTCGTCCATTATTGGAAAACGCATCCGTTTACGATGATGCGATTGTGTGCACTGTCTAATTGTAACTAATTACAGTTAATAGATTCCTCATTTATCAGAACAGGAAACAATTAGTTTTCTTGAAAAGAAGTGACAGCTATTTTAAAAACAATTAAGGAGGATTCAGACGCAAACAGCCACCGTGATGCTGGAATATTTCACGTGCTGTGGTCCAAACTCATCATCGCCGCACAGACTATAATTAACTCAGAAGACCTTTGCAAGGTCTTCCGTGCCTTTGTGAATTATGCACTGTTAGTGAACTGTGAACTTTTACATTTGCCGATGCTCATCACGAAACATTGAACAATTTACCACAAGTTACATTAACCAGCTTTTTTCCAGCGTCTCTGCATTGTGGCTGAAGTCAACATGACCAGCGGGTTCACAAACCCAAGGACAGGAGGTGATTCGCACCAGGTGTGGTGGCACCTATCCCAGGATCTAGGACAGTGGATTTCCTCCAGCTGGCCGAAAGCCTTTCCCCCAGGCCTCCGAGCAGCCAGCTATGTGAACCAAGGTGAGAACCTCCGAGCGCCAGGGGAACTCGAATCTTAATGTAAACCGACTCATCTATAAATGATGGCAAGCGGCGATTAATCAAAATTTGACAATGTGTATGGAGAGGTGGCGGGGGTCAGGGGCTCTTTTCTACCCAGAGTGCTTCGGAGACTGTGCTGTTTCTTCTCACAGATGTGTGAGTAACTCCCTATCAAAGCAGACCTGAAGCCACCACTCTGTCCCATCAGCCTTAATAAAATCTATCATATTGACTACAGTAGGAAAAACTAAAATGGCAGTCAAAGGTGCCCTAGAACTGTTTGCTTTCCTAAATTCTTTAAAATATCACTTTTTTCTACTCTGTTAGTCAATGATGTCCCAGAAATGTCAGTTGCAAACATTCTTCCAAATATCTTTGTTTGTGTTCATCAGAACAAAGAAATGTATACAGGTTTGGAACAACTTGAGGGTGAGTAAATGATGCCCGAATTGTCATTTTTGGGTGGGGTATCCCTTTAATTAGGCAAAAAAGCATACAGACCACTGAACAGCATCATCCTTGTAACACAGTTTACACTGTTTAAAAATACTGTATTCTCTTCTCGACCACAGTTGTTAAGTTGACTGACTCATTTACATTTACAGTTTACATTAATTCATTGTTATGTGTGTCTTATATTTATGCAGATTGTAAAAATGAAAAATGAACAGTTCTCTTCTGGTCATAGCTGCGGATTTCATCTTTGCAGTGAGACAGGTTTACACAAATCTTTTGCACGCTTCAATGAGCAACAAGGAGTGAAAATAGATAATACATTGAAACCGGCTTATGTGTGGGAGGCTCTGATACATACGAACAAGATTTTTGTATTCGTTTTTTTTAAAAGCTAATTCACGCTGATCTGACAAGTAACAACAAACATTGTAAATTTGTTGGCTATTACGTATATATAGAATATTGAATATTGACTGTTGAGTATAGACTAAACAAGTTTGATATTGTTTGTTGTCATTTGTTGGATCAATCTGAATTAGCCTTTAGACTTTTTAAAGTAGTAGTAGTACTACTCATACTAATATAACAGATAATTTTGCATCCTCCGTCATAAATACAATCTGTTTTGGTTGTTTGAATTACAGTGACACAGGTTTTGCAATTTCTCTTTTACACTTCAAGATGTGTTGGCCACCGATCAGCACTTTTTGTATTGTTCTGTTATTCACAACGTTCTATTTCTGTAATGTTCTGTTGCTGTGTGTCAAGGATGGTGCCTATGTTCTATTCAATCTATTCAATTTCAGTTAACTTGAGCCTCATGTGAAAGAAAGACACAGAGGCTTGTGCTCTAAGTATAGACCGCCGCTAAAAAGGTCAAGCAAAAGCCAAACATGCAAACTATCAGTTTTATCTCCATAAACACTTAATGGCGTGACCTTTTTGGAAACGCTTTTTTTGACGTTTTGTCATATCTCATTGACTTCCGCGTTTATTCTTCAGTGTGTTGGTGATATGTAGCAGAGCGGTGTATGGCGTTCATACGTAGGTTTTTGGATTATGTTAATATCTTCATCTCCGATCCCACACAGCGTCACTCAACAACCAATCAACAACCAAAAAATCTAGTTATAAGTGACAAGCATCAGAGTTTGATTTTAACCATTGTTTCAATATGATTTACTGTTAGTCTTTGACATGGCCTTAGTCAGTCCAAATCAAACTAAATCAAAATCTAAAAATTATATTTAATACTAATATTATAGTATTATACTTATGTCTAATATTACTACAGGATATTCTTTACATTATGTTGGTTGCTCTGCTGAAAAAATAATAGAACCCTGCCTTAAACACAGTAGATGCAGATGGGAATCAATAGAACACCCATTAATGCCCAAGACATGGTAGTTCAGAAAAATGGTGGTTCATAATGGTATTTTAATGGAAACCACTAGAATGTATGTAATACTATTTTTTTTAGCAGGGTGGGTTGTTTATGTAGAAATAGTATATTACAAATAAATGGCTTTCACATAATCACAGATGTGTATTGAAAATTGCCAGCTGATAAAACCTGTGCTTTAAGGATTGTATACAGGTACATACAGTATACCATATAAGGCTAAATGTAACTCTTAACTGGCTTAGTTAAGTTAGACAGTCATTAACAAAACCAGAAAGTCCCCCCCCAGCTGTCATTGGCTATTGAAATCTTGCTTGCAATAAATCTTTCATAATGCTCTTGATTACATATAGAGGCATACTCTATGCATTCGTGAGTGTGGTGGTGCTCATGGGTTGTTGATCTGGGATGGGTGAGTAGGCTGGGGTGGGAATCAGACCCACTACAAAAAACTAGACTACACTGCTGGAAACCCATGAATCGCTGCCATTGTTGGGGCATAGGGATGCATACTAATGAGGGTGATATTTATGATGCTGGCCCAGGAAGATTCACTCGTATTTCCTTTCATTTGCACGCCACCCAACAGCAGCTGTTGCAATGATTTACCAAATTGGCTATTGTATTTTTAATTTCTTATAAGACGTCCATTACCTCAGTCTACCAATATATAACAATCTTTGGCACATCTGGTATGCCAGTAATGTCATCTTTAGTTCCTTACAACACTTGGCAAACTTCACAAGTAAATTACTTAATGTACAGTAGGAAAGAACAGAACTAGTTGTAACAAAGGCATATCAGAGTCACTGGTTTAACACATACAGTAGTTTAAAACCTGCTTAGTACATTTTTGTCAATTCTCATGAATGAAAATACAACACTGTACATATACAATATCGTTGCTTATATCTCCAAAATATAAAAAACACAGTTTTTTCAATAATTAAACACTGTGTTTAATTGTACCTGTGTGTACCTTTATTGGTTAAATATTAGCAAAACCCACAAACAAACATGAAGGGCCAATAGTAATGGTTTATGAAAAAAAATGGAGACGAGGTTTCAGTCAACAGCAACAATATACAATATCTTTTCAAAATATCTGGCCAAAATTTGTAAAATACTATGTGCAATAACCATTTTCAATTTATTTTATAGCGCTTTTTACAATTTGCGTTGCATAAAAACAACTGTATACAAGAAAACCAAAACCAAAAAGAGAACATGTTTAATAACCTTAAAAGTAATATGAAATAAAGAAAAGGAAAAAATAAACAAGAAAATGCATTTTTTACATGTACTTTTTGGACATTTTTTATGTTTGCAAGCGTCATAATTGTATTATTGGTTACATGCAGGGGCGGACTGACCGGTAGGAAATTCTGTCAAAGTCCAGAACGGCCGTCCCACCGACAGCCTACGGCCGTGACCAGGGGTGGACTGGCCATCTGGAGTACCAGAACTTTTCCCGGTGGGCCACTAATGTATGGGGCCGGAATGGACGCTTGGGCCGGACAGACGGACGTATTATAAACGCGAATGCACGCAAGGCGAAGGCATTAGCGAGTCGGACACGAATGCATGTAACGCAATGACACGTTAGATACAACACCCCCCCCGTCGACAGAAATGGTGGAGGGCCGATGTGGGCCGAATAATCCAGGGCCGATTTTGCTTTCCAGCCGCCCCTGGTTACATGTATTGATTCTATGTGTATTTAACATGTTTTTCTTTGTGTTTTACTTGTACAGCTGCTTTGATACAATCCAAAAAAATGAACTTGACTTTAAGTTGACATTTAGCTGCATAATAGCCTGTTATAAGTTCTATTGTGACAACTTACCCCATTTACTAAACAACATGACCACGAAAGAGTAATGTATATCAAATAAACTGTATAGTTTTTCTCTTGGCAATAATGGCAGAAATGTATAAGGTTTTTGACGATAAAGTCAGCATACTTAAATAATCACAATAGGAAATTTAGACTCGGTCTTCCCTATATTATGTTTTACATTTTTATCTCCCTTACAGTTTTCAGAAACCACCATAACTTAATGGCGAATGTTGGAGCTTATATTTGTGCTTTCATAACAATTCCCAGATTGAAGAGGAATTGGCTGAGAAACCGGTACAGTCCTTCACATTAAAATGCTGTATTTCTAATTGGTCATTGTCATGTCACTCATTTCCAGACGGTTACAGTTTACTGATTACGCTTTTAACAAGTAATCTTTGCTGTCAATGTATGAAAAAAAACATGTGTTAATGCAGTCCTGAAAATTTAAACAGAGCGAGAGAGAGAGAGAGAGAGAGAGAGAGAGAGAGAGAGAGAGAGAGAGAGAGAGAGAGCGAGAGAGAGACTGCATGCTGGCACCAAGCCAGATTAAGACTTTCATAAAGGCAGAAAGAATGTGTGCCAAAAAAGTGTGAGGTCACATCCCCACAGCACACTGTGTGTTGAAAGTAGAAATGCATTGCTTTACCTGAACATTCAAGATACATCCAAGGTTTTAGATAAGTATGTTGTTGTGAGGAAAATGAAATGTGTTCAAGAAAAAAGCAACTGACAAATGTTGTCAAAGCAACCACAGCTAACATGAAAATTGTAAAAGACAGGGATTTTAAACTCTCAAGTGACATTTACACACAGGTCATATGAGTTAACACCAAATGCACAAATTACACCCGACCGCCGCTTTCCTCTGACCCCGCGCTAGTTTCCCCAGAGCTCCATCATTATTCGCAAGCCGCTGCCCTCCTCACAATACTAATAAATAACCATGAGGAAAATTACAGTTGAAAAATGAAAAACCAATGATCTTTTGGCCACATAAATGCCACTAACAAATCCATATAATTACCCCAATCTCCACAATTAAACCTAACCTCCGAATAATCTGCCCTCTATAATCACGCATGCACGGGAATACTGCGTCTTGACTATACGCTTTATTTTCCAGCAGAGGTGTGAGTCTCCTTTCAAATTACTTTCCTGACGTTTTGGATAGCAACCCGTCCTAATAAATAAAGTTGTGCGTCAGATGAGGCCGACACCCACCAGAGGGCGAAACGGGAGTAATGGGGTACAGCAGGCTACTCATGAGATAGTGTCTCTGGATGAAACCTTGTAATTAATGGCTGCTTTTCAAGACAGCGCTGAACAAGGGGCTCGACTGGATTGCGCTTTCCTCTTTGACAAACAAGCTTCGGCCCGCACGGTGAGGTTGTGAGGCCTCCTTTGGTGAAGCGCTCTTGTACCACCGTGCTGGTGTGTCCTCAATAATTAATCCCACGTTTGCAGTGATGGTGAAACAACCTAGATAGTTCACTCCGGTAATTGATCTAAGGAGGATGCTACTCTGACGTGGAGAAGAAAAGAGTGTGGGAAGGGTGTTTGGATGTACCCCGTCCTCACAAAAGCCAAAAGCAAGAGCGAGAAAAGCGTGAGGGGTCAGGTTTAATGAATCCATCGTCATTTAAAGACATGTCAGAGATTAGGGGGTTTGACCGAGGAAAATGTGTAAGGCAAGCATATTGTTATTATGGTGAGGGGTGAGGGTCTCTAATGCTGATGCAATCATACTTGCATTAATTCCAGCGTTATGGAGGTGAAATTTGCAGTTATAAATTCTTAGAATGTATTTATTGCCAATATATTGAACCATATGTTTTACATTACTAAATCCAGAGAACAGAACAATATCAGTAGGGCCTATAACCACAAGTTTTCTATTTTGAAAGAGGGGGAAGTAATGTGTTATGGATGTAACAAAAATAGGACGCACAGTTTTCGGAGGTGCCATACTTTGTAGGATTTATGTTAATTAAAATGTGCAAACCAGAAACAATAATACCCAACAAATGAAGATTTGATGGCTTTTTATAGACCTTAAAATATTAAAATTTTAATGTGCCCATGCAGCTATGGATTTGACAATCCACTTACCTGACTATGGAAAACTACACAAAAAATGCGTTAAAAGCTTTAAAGGAAGCATCACATGTGCACCTTTTTCATCTTAAAGGCGGGGTGTCCGATTTCCGAATTACGCTTGTTTAGACAAAGTCGGGCCGAGTACCAAAACAACCTTGTAGCCAATCAGTAGTAAGGTGCACAGGACGGACATTAGCCGAGCCGAGATGGGGGTAGGGGTGTGTCTGTTTTGGTGATTTGAACATCAACAACAGGATGAGAAATCGGACACCCCGCCTTTAAGGTTGACATTTGCATTTAATTTCTCTGTTACGCACAACGTGTGTCTTCATTTCACTACAGATAAATTAAGGCGAATGGTTCCAGAAATGGCCATAGACATCTTGCACCGATGACGTCATTTGGATCCGAGGCTGTGGATCTGTGAGTCAGGTCATGAGGTAAAGTTGCGGTATCAAGGTACCGTCTTTGGTAGCGTCCATATTACCTCAGACTGAATCACAGCTGTCAATCATGTCATCCCACACACTTTTTATAGCATCTTATAACTAAAACCAAACTTACTGGAATAACAAACTCATGAACATACATCGACATGATAAGAACTAAAACAGAAACCATCTTTGAAAAAAAAGTGTAATTAAATGTTTAAGCTTGCCTCATGTCTGCAGGATTTATGATCTGTAGTGCAGCTAGCCACCAGGGGGCGATCTAAATATTTTGGCTTTGATTTTCATGAAGTGCCTGCCACACTTGATTACACCATATTGATCAAAATGAACAAAAAACGTTTTTTATAAAAAGTGAGTGATCACAAAATGTTCTGCACTTAATATCATCCAATGGTAATTAGATTAGATAGGTGTAAACAGGGTTTAAATCAAGAACTGTATGTCTGGAGATTTTTTTCTTGCCTCACGGTACTTTGGAGATGATTGATGTTAATTGTTCACAGCGGAAAACATTATCACTTCTTGCATCTAAGAAACCCTGCATGCGTTAAGGTAAACTGTGAAGACAGCATATCACAGCTCACGTGTACGTCACACATCAACACACAAAACCTGTGATCGGTGGCACTTGTGTTAGAGATCAAACGAATCCCATTTCTCAGCTATTTTCTAGCGTTTCCTCCAATGCCATAGCATCCCAGCCCATTTCAAACGCTACCTCTCCTTATGGTATTACAGTAGCATATTTCAAAGACAACTCAATCATTTTTACTGGGTATGCTAAAGCACTTGTTCCTTTTTGAGGTGTCTTACTTGCCTCATAGAGCAAACAGCATAACAAATAATACTGCAACAGCGGGAACGCTGTTTCAAACCATAGCAACCAGATGGATCTTTTCCCCGCAGCCTCTTACTTTTGTTTGTTTGTTTGGCCGCTGCATAATTTATAAGACTGTCCTTCACTTTTGCACAGCTCCACTTCTATGCAAGTTTAATACAACCTACTTCTTTCTTCCATGCAAGAAAGGCGTTTTTACCCCTTGTTGTGCTCCTGTTTGCGAACGGATACGCAGTACGGATGACCTGGAAGCAGGAACATTTTTTAAGTGATAAACAATCCTAAAATAATGTTGAACATGGTTACAACAAGCATTGGCAGTATTCTGCCTTGATGTGAAATAGAAAAAAATCACTTACATCTGATATACAGTATAAAAGCAATTGTAAGACATATACTGCAGTGGAAAAAAATAAGAGACCATTTCAAAGTGATTTTCAGTTTTTCTAAAATTTACTACGAAATGTGGGATAAATATGGTTATTAGTTCACAGAATGAAACAAAAATAATAATATTACCTAAACACATACGAACAAAAATATTGTTTCGATTTGCATTTATCTGCAGAAAACGAAAACCGGAGAAACAGGTCAATATAACAGAAAAGATGCTGTGTATTCTTTCAGACCTCAAATACGGCAAAGAAAACAAGTTCAGATTAATAAGCAATACAACAGTAATATTTCTAGATGTATTTAGGAAAGTTCAAAAAACGTTTTTGGATTTTGATCACAGTATTCATGTGTCTTGTCATGCTGTCAGTCTTTCACATTGCTGTTGGATGTCTTTGTCATTCCCGAGGTTTGATTTTGTTGAAATTCAACAGACACTGGACTGGAATGATCACAATACATCTAGAAATGCTTAATAAATTAAAATTTGGAGTGGTTTCTTAATTTTTCTGCGGCTGTGTATGTGTGGATTTTACAGGTAATGTCACTAATGCATTTTTTATCACCATATTTTACATTTCTGTTCGTCTTGTCAGTATATAAAAGTATAGTTTGGAGGTGATATAGTGCACGCACCTCAATCCGATAGTTTTGACATTGGTGTTGAATATGTAACATACAATGTCTGTAAAGTCAGTTTAAATCCTCTTCCAGCTTTCAATACAACACATTTAATGAAATGACCTGCATCACTAGTCTTCAGCTTCCGAATAAAGACCTGCAAAACCCTTAAGAGAGTCAGAACCTTAACAAACATGCATCCGTGTTTAGAAAAAAGGGATTTGGCTCTCATCCACGGAGATGGGGAATTTAAAATGCATGAGCTTTTTCACATTCATTGTTCATCTCCTACCATATGGGGAGCCGTAGCCGGGGCAGAGGTCTCCTCTCGCTAAATGAGCTATCTTTCTCATTGCATGGCCCGTGCCTGGTGAATAGGTCAAATCATGTTGCCATTAATATTTGAAACACACTAAATTGAAAAAGATGTTCATATAGAACACGCCGCTTCCACTCTTCCAACATAATGATGTATAGTATAAAAGTCTCAGCGAGAAGATAACCACGTCTATTTCTCGTTCGCCCATTTATCTCGCTTTTTTCTCAGCTGATGAATTTGTTATAGTGACAATATCTGTCAGGATAATGAAATGCCATCCATGGCTTGAATAGGGATGGAGCATATTTTCCCCCCAGTTATTGTGAAAATTTTCACATGAGGGCAATCCATCTTCTTTCTGAGAGCTTATATTAGTTTGCATCTCAATGTGGCTTTGACCCGCTCTTGGTGAGGTCTGAATGGCCGCTTCAACCACACCACTGTTCAATTGTGTTCAAATATGGCTTCTCTGTGAGATAAGAATTGAATGCCATTGGCTGCCCCAGTTTGATTCTGGTGCTCTTTAGTCATTATGTGAATCGACGAGCTCGGGAGTGACTTCAGATTGTGATGGCCTGTGGTGTGAAACGTGAGATTCAATACTCATCTGAAGCTTTTTGAATTGTTGTACTACAGTATTTTCTTTCAAAGAAAAAAATAATATTCATGAAGAATATACACAACCGTCAAAAGTTTAGGATCACTGATCACTTCCTGTGTATATTTTTCCATATTTTTGAATAAAAAATATATCTATATTTGAATTTAAATATATTTATATAAAAGTATATATAAATAATACATCAAAACCAAGGAATAACACGCTTATAACAGTGGGAATTATGAATGGGACTAAAAGCATCCAAAATAAATGAACTCTGTTATATTTTAGCATCTTCAAATTAGCCATTCTTTGTCAAGAATTTGTAAATTCGTACACTTGGTATTTTATCAGCCAGCTTTTTTAGGTGTCAACCTGGGGAAGCTTTTTATACAGTATTTAAGGAATTTGCATCTATCCTGGAATCTTATTGTCTGCTTTTTATTCATTTGGTCCATTTAAAAAATATTTTTTCAAAATATATTCAGTTTTTTAATGAAAGAAATTAAAATGTTGGCACAATTATATTTTTGTCTACAAAAGTAATGTCAAACATTGAAACATACCTTCAGATATTTGGGAAACATACAGCCATGGGAAAAATTAAGAGACCATTTCAAATTTATTTTCTGTTTTTCTTATCATTTTTGTTTCAACTATATATTTCTATCAAATTTCAAATAAAACTATTGTTTCTATTTGGATTGATGTGCAGAAAAGGAAAATGTGCAGAATTTTGTCAAGTACTTGTCAAGTGATTCTAAACTTTTGACCAGTAGTGTATGCAAATATGCAGCCTCTAAAATTGCAAATGAGATTTTCCATGCAATCTCTTGCACAACTCGTGTTCTTCTTTGCTTTTCCCACAGTGTTTTGGTCAGCGTTCCCAACCCGGCGATAGAATGAACCTCCTGATCTCAAGGGAATTCTTAGCTATTTTACAGGATAGCTAATTGATATAGATTCATACAATGTAAATCATACAAAAACATAATTATGAATTATTATACCTAATCATCACTGGTGCAAAAGCACCTCATACTGAAATCGTTTGAATCCGTATGAATTAGCCATGTTGTAAAATCGTTACAAATTGCCATGAATTTGTGTTGGAACGAGACACGCCGCTGGAATGTCTCGACTGTCACTCGTGGCTCTGTGAGGGGTCTAGAGGGCCCTGTTGTGTTCCAGCCATTATCATTACGAGCTCCCCACACACACAAGGAACTTTTGGAACAGCACGCCATATTCCCCCGTTCTCCTGAATAAAATCAACGGTGCTCTAAAGTATAATGGAGGGGAATAATTACTGAGCTGGAAGCTTACAGTGCCGTTATGGGATTTTTCACAGCTCTGTAACTTTCCAACAGAGGTTTAGCTTTGTTGGAGTGCTTCCTGGAACAGTTGACAATTGTGGAAAACTATACTTGGATATAAGTCTTTCAGGACAGGCTCTCGTTAAAAAGTCTTCTCGAATTAACCGGCCTTTCCTTTGAGTGAAATGCTGGAAATGAAGAATTTGTTCAGCCTTGATTACCTTTCCTATACTTACAGTGATATTGTACACCAGCACCTTATTGCATTAGCGGGCTTTGGAAATGGCTGTCTGTTAATATTAGCGTGCCGTCGGACAGCACGCAAGCCGACAAATTAAGCCTTATAGAACGTGGCAGCAATTGAAAGGCAATTACGTCTGCGGAACCTTATGGTTTCACAACAAATTAGTTATCACTTTGCAATTAATCTCTTTGTTTCATGACCACGGCCTATTCTTCAGTCTTAGATCCCAGATCTTGCCTTCGTGCACTCTTGAGTCACACGGCAGCGACTGCTGTTAATGTAATTACAGGAAATATGATTCTCACAGAATAATTGTTATGAGAATAATGTTTTGATTATAGTAATTTCCTCAAAGGAATAGCAATTTTGGCATAATTACCATATATTACCATTTCCGAGGAGCAGATAGTTATTTGAAGTGATTTCACATTAGCTTTGTAATCTGAAATCTGTGATGAGTTAAGTCATATATTGTCTGGCCATCTTTCTTTTATGATACTGTATGTTATGCTTGCATGCCATTCATGCTTTTAAAATGTGCTTTATATGCTAGATGGACAGAAGTATTGGGACGTCTCCTTCTAATAAAAATGTGTATCTATTCCAGTAATTCATATCAAAACAATTATTAATGCTATATCATACAAATGTTAAAGACTTTGGTTTCCATCTTCATTGTAAGCGTTTTGGAAGGGCATTTTTCTGTTCTGAAATGACTGTACATCTGTGTAAAGTCATTGTTGGGTTTGGGTGATCAGAGTTTGGCTCAAAGGTGTTCAGCTGGGTTGAGACCTGGACTTTATGCAGACCAGTCAAGTTCTTCCACACTAGACTGAATCAGTTATTTCTTTTTGAGTCTTGTTCATGTTGGAATAGAAAAGTGCCCTGCACAAACTGTTGTTACAAAATTAAAAGCATTCTCTAAAAATTCTCTAGAATATCATTATTGTCAGGGAACGCCACAGAGAACAGCAGATGCAGATCAAATAGAGGTATGTTTATTAAACAACTAGAACACTACACTTTAAGCAATACAAAACAGAGATCGGACAACGAGAACAAGACAAGACTGAGTATATAAAATTTTTTTTTTTTCAATTAAATTTCATGTATCAAATGACACATCCTTGCTGTATTTGTCTTGCAGTTTTAATCAACGGCAGAAATATATTGACAGTCCAGAATAATAGCATGACATTCTATGGCAGAAAACCTCAACAGACAAGCATTTGATTTCAATTCACAATTCTGCCTTTGAATTATTATAATCACTCTAGTAATTTGCGAATAACCATATAGATTAGAATGCATTAGGCTTCAGAATATTCGCTGCAGAAAACATTGTCGGTAGGGTTAGGTCCGCTAGGTGATTATTGCTGGTAAAGATGTAATTTATTACTTGTGTGGACTGAAAGGCAACAAAGCCACTGAGAGGCTGCATCAACAAAGGCTTGACCTGAAAGGATGTCCCTCTCACCCACCTGGACAAATAACTGTCTGGGCAACATAAATGGGTTTGGAAATAGCTGAAAGTGGCTGTGTTAAAAGTAACATTCAACCCCTTCCGCATTATCAACCTCTCCGACTGTCGAGCAGCAAGCAAAAATGTCATGATCTCCATTAGAGACGCAGAATTACAGGGGTACGGCGAGAAGAAAATCACTTTAAATAGCCGGTTGCACAACAGGGATGTTTTTTAGCGTCTAAATTTGATCCGTAATGGACTTGTGAGTTTTTCCATAGCCTTGATAATCTGCCACGCAACACGGTAACAGTAATGCAGGAAAATGGGAATGAATGCTTGCTGTACTGAAAAACCTTTCTGACCTTGTGTGCTGTACATGTTCTTTATTCTTTATTGGGAGATTTTCCAACGTGTTGAACGTGTTAATTACCGAGACTCAGTTGAGTCCATTATTACTGCTGGGTTATATAAGAAATTACATACTGTATAAGAAAAACCATTAGAAACTTTGCAATCTGGTCTCTATGCCTCTGAAATAAAGAGCTTTATTTTCTATGCAAAAACAAGTTAAAGCAGATGTATGTTTGTAAACATAACATTTTATGCATGTATTATGCAAATGAAACATCTATACTTATCCGTATTTATATTGTAGCATGGGGGTCGCTACGGGGACTACAGATTGCATTAATAAGCAGTTGCTTTTTAATTAACACAATGTTGGAAACAGTCTAGCTGACAAACTAAATAGAAACCCCACTCATTACCCAGTGGTAACCTTGACATTTCTAACACAGACAACATTGTTAAATGTTCTGTGATGTTGGGTATACAACACATTTCTTCTTGCTCAAAAACACATTATAAAAACGCTTAGCTGTCTAAATTAACTCTCCTTTTCCAGTCTCCCGCTAAGCATGCTGGGAAAAAATACCCAGACTCAATAACAACCTCAGTCCAGACCAGCAGTGTTATAATATATTAAAGGAATAGTTCACCCAAAAAGGAAAACTATGTAAACATGTATTCACCCTCTTGTCATTCCAAACCTGTATGGCTTTCTTTCTTCTGCGGAACACAAAAGAAGATATTTTGAAGAATGTTGGTAAATGAGCAACAGCAGTACCCATTCACTTCTATTGTAACGACACAAAACCAGTGCAAGTCGATGGATACCACCATTCATACAGTCATACAGATTTAAAATGACAAGAGGGTGAGTAAATGATGACAGAATTTTTATTTTGGGGGAAACTTATCACTTTAATATTTAAACTTTCGATCAGAATGTCTTACAAAAAGAGCATGTGTGACCCTGTGTATGGAAACCAGTCTCACAATTGAATAATTAGCATAAAAGTTTGATTTTAATTATTAATTTTCATCTTTGACATGGCCTTACTTGGTCAATATTGAAGATATCAATACTATGTTTTACAGAATGTTTCATTTTAAGTAGAAAACAGTGAATCACAAAACAATGACTTGGTTTTCAAAGACAGGGACATGAAACCTCGGCTGTCCAAATTCGCAGCTATATTTAAAATGATTTACTACCGTGATGATGTCAAAGTTAAGAAGCACTTTTTAATGCTTTTTTTATTGGTTAGATATTTGCAAAACATAAAACAGTAGTGATTTATAGCAAAAAAATCACGAAATATGGAGATACAAGGTTACAGAAGGACAGCAGCGTATACTTATTGTGCACTTGTGCACACACCCATATCTAAATAGAAACTGAAAAAGAGAAAAACAAATGATAGTCCATTCAAATGAAAAAGATCATGGTTGTAATACTTATTAATCGTTGTGGAAATGAACTGACCAATGTGTCATCGTAGGAATCAAAGAGGCAGCTATATAATTATGTTAATTGGCTTGGCACAAAATGCCACACTATTAATTGGCATGGAGTGACCCAACACAACACAACACAACACAACACAACACAACACAACACAACACAACACAACACAACACACTGTTGTCAAAACTAGTTGCACAGCCAGAAACAAAACAGTGGAAAAAGTGAATTTAAACAGGTTAAAATGGACAGGAACTATGCAGCTTTTAAATCAGCATTTTATCTAGCTTTCTTTTGTGACTATTGCAAAAAATAATATTTAAAAAGGAATCCAGCTAATTATTTTTCTGTATATTTGCACGCCCAATATAGGTGCCCGTCTGTGTTTTTTTTACAAAAGCTTAATGAGAACATTGAAATTGCTGTGACGAGTCATTGGTTCTTTTAATAGTACTTTAGCATCCCAACCGTTTGTTCTGCTTCGGCAAACCCATCTAAACACTTTGGGACGACCCAGGCTAATGACTCTTTTGTAAGAATTTAACCCATCACCGTCAGTTGAATATACCTCGCTTACCTTGCAATTGACAAAACAGCCCTGAAAATGAACGCCATTTGCACGACAGTGGCCTGACGTGGCGCGATAGCCGGGTTTGCCGAGATGCGTAACATCACACGTGAACGTGGGGAGGCGGAAGAAAACGGCGGTCCGTGTGATTGTGCTTTTTCGGGGGCCGTGCCTGTGAGGAAGAGATGTGTTAAACAGAGATGCACAAACACCTCCGAGCCCCCATGCGATAAACAGGATTGATGTTTGCGAGCGAGACATTTAACTTGATTCAGCAGCGCTTCAGAGAAATCATTTAGCTTCACTGAGCTGTCAAGAGCCTGTGAAGGAAACGTTTCGCGAACCTATTTTTCTTCCCTAGATCCATAAACTATTGAGAAATTGTTATTGTTTACAGCGAGGGACGTTTATCTTGCAAGATTTGTTTTTAGAAATTCTGCATATCGGTCAAAATTGTAATGGCCAGTTTATTCGAGAAACACTGATGATTCGCAGAAACAATAATGGCGAATGAGAAAAGATCGGGGTGATTTTACATTTATATCAATATGAGTTTACAGAAATAATACAGTAAGTGGAAAAGAGCTTCAAATGCTGGACACACGGAGTAGACAGCACTTTCAGACAGGGTCAAATCTACAGTAGTAATCCTCGAGATGTATAGTTTGCAGCATGAGTAGACCCAGAATAGATCAGGCCTGGAAGTCAATATTGATTGTTGAGGGAGCCACCGGTCCATGTGCCTGCGGTTTCTTTTAGCAGATGCCGAACCCCGATGGACAAGACTAGAAATCACAGCCAGATTTGCTGCAGTAGATGGATTGCAGGGCTTTCGAGTCCTGACACAGCCCAGTGCGCACAGCATTCATTCAGGCAGTCAAAGTAAGAGCCAGATTCTCACAGATAAATGCAATGTCTAATTGGCACTTGAATCGGTCACGTTTCTCTCTCAAAATGGAAATATAAAAGCCGTTTTTAATTGATGTGAAACAATAGACTGGACTACATTTTTTGACTCGCTGCTGAATTATATGGACCATTTCCAAAGTCTTTTCTTTTACAGTGATGAACACAACATGTCGCAGTTTGACTGTGAGGAACTGAAGCCAAACATTTGAAGGTTTTTTGTTACTCTATTTACGTCCACTTTTGAGATGTTCACCAATTTGTGATGTATTTTGTGGGGTGTGTCAATAAATTCATTTGATGCTTTTAACTGCTATTGACCCTATATGTCAGAGAGACTGTGCTTCACACAAGCTTTGATGAGTCCTGATGAAATGTTTGTATTCAGGGCCAGAAAGTTTTCAGTTGCAGTACAACGGTCTCTGGCCTGAATCTGAAAGGTCCAAAAAAATAAACATATTTCTCAGTCGTCCAATTATAAACATGTTTTATTGTGGCTGGCAGTCACATAGGGCAGGTGGGCGTCCCAAGGGCTTTATCTTGGTAACTGTAGGGAGGGAGTGTAATTTAAAATAAAGCAATCAGTAGTTTTACATGTTACCTTCTAACATCCTCATGGAATGATTTTTTGTAAATTTCATTGTCTAAACTAAGTTTATAATATCATATTTTGTAGTTGCTATTGGATAATTAATTGTGCTACATTCAGTCAACTATGTAATATTTTCCCCTTAAGGGTTAGTTACAGTATGTGTGTCAAATGTCATTCTATATTATTTGATTTAATTTGTTGCCTACAATAATAGTGCTATTTTTGCATGTTACCTTTCATATTCTTACTGTTTCACAAATTATGTTGTGTTTCATAATTATTTTACTGTTTAAATTTTGAATTTTTGAAAAGCTTAATTTGTTTGTTTGTATTAACTTAACCCAAGGGCCCTATTTCAACTGCTTACATAAGGAAATTTTCCAAATAAAATAAATTAATATTTTGCTCAAAATATATTGTATTTTACTTTCCAAATTATTATTCTTAAAATAAAATAAGCACATAAAAAATACTACCAATTTCCATCATACATACCAAAATAACCTTAAGTAGGCTACTATAGATACTGTGATAAAATTATTCTTTCTTTTTCCTTTTAGGTTGTTTTTTCTAGGAAGCTTTTTCTGGATAAAAAGGACAACAACGCTTATATTTCTCCACCACTTTCAATATTAAAGGGGACACTTCACCCCAAAATGAATCATCATTTACTCACCCTCCTGTAATTTCTAACCTGTATGACTTTCTTTCTTCTGCAGAATACAAAAGAAGCTATTTTGAAGAATGTTGGTAACAGAAAACCGTTGTCAGGTTTAAAATTGTCTGCTTGCCGTCTCACGTCGCAGAATACACAAAATGTACAACATGTAGTAATCCGTTCTCCCAAACATCACAAAATAGAGACTGTGTCTGTCCCCCGGATTAGCAAACATAAAATAATGCGTAAACCTCTTGAAAGTAATTTAATAAACGTTAAACAAACTAAACATGAACAAAATACAGATAATCAACTGTTACGACTCGGATTGCTAAATATTAGATCTCTCTCTAATAAAGCACTTTTTGTTAACGATATGATAACAGATCATAAAATAGACATGCTCTGTTTGACAGAAACATGGCTAAAACCAGATGATTATATTGCTTTAAATGAATCTGTCCCCCAAGATTATTATTATAAACACGAGCCTCGTCTAAAAGGCAGAGGGGGAGGTGTCGCAGCACTTTACAATAACTCTCTTAGCATTTCCCAGAAGTCGAACTCTAAATATAATTCTTTTGAAGTCATGGTTCTTCATGTTTCAACACCTAATACTAAAGATAAAACACTTTTTAAATTGATTCTAGCTATTGTATATAGGCCTCCAGGGCACCACACAGATTTTATTAAAGAATTTGGTGGGTTCTTATCAGAACTAGTACTGGCCGCAGATAGACTCCTTGTCGTTGGTGACTTTAACATCCACGTAGATAACGTTACAGATGCCTTAGGAATGGCTTTCAAAGACACTCTTAACTCCATGGGCATTAGTCAACATGTGTCAGGACCCACTCACCTTCGTAATCATACTTTAGATTTAATACTGTCTTACGGTATAAATGTGGACGACGTTAAAATCCTTCAGCAGAGTGAAGACATTTCGGATCATTATCTGGTATTATGTTTGCTTCACTGGCCTACGGCTGCAAATAAAACTCATTGTTACAAATATGGTAGAACAATAACTTCAACTACCAAAGATGCGTTTCTCGATAATCTGCCCGAATTGTCTCAAATCATGAGAAATAACGTTGAAGATCTTGACATTACCACTGAAAATTTTAATTCCACCTTCTCGGTAACGCTAGACAAAGTTGCTCCACTACGTTTAAAGAAGATTAAAAATGGCAGCCCCACACCGTGGTATAATGAACACACTCAGGCTCTAAAGAAAGCGGCCCGAAAAATGGAGCGCAACTTTAAGAAAACTAAATTAGAGGTATTTCGTACAGCATGGAAGGATAGTATTCGAAAATACAGGAAAGCCCTAATAACTTCTAGATCCGCCTACTTTTCATCACTAATAGAAGAAAACCAGCACAACCCTAGGTTTTTATTTAACACGGTGGCTAAATTAACAAAAAATAAATCGTCAGTGACTTCTGATCCTGTATATCAGCATAGCAGTGATGAATTTATGAACTACTTCACATATAAAATCCAAGATATTAGAGAAAAAATTATAACAATGCAATCAGAAGTGAAACCCGCTGAACAAACTAACTACAGCGCCCTTAAGGAGAAAATGCAATTATTTTATACCGTAGATCAAGATGAGCTGTCTAAAATTATTAGATCATCTAAATCAACAACATGCATACTAGACCCTATACCTACAAATCTACTGAAAGAGATGCTCCCAGAAATTATAGATCCTCTTCTTGGTATTATTAACTCATCTCTGACATTAGGACATGTGCCTAAAGCATATAAGGTGGCTGTTATAAGGCCCCTTGTCAAAAAACCCCAACTCGACCCTAGAGAACTAAGGAACTACAGGCCTATATCGAATCTACCTTTCATATCTAAAGTTCTGGAAAAAGTAGTTTCAACTCAATTATGCTCCTTCCTCCAAAGGAATGACATCAATGAAGAATTCCAGTCTGGATTTAGAGCATGTCACAGTACAGAGACTGCTTTGATCAGAGTTACAAATGATCTGCTATTGGCGTCTGACCGAGGTTGTATCTCGTTATTGGTGCTGCTAGACCTTAGTGCTGCATTCGATACCATTGACCACAGCACACTCCTACATAGACTCGAAAATTATGTCGGCATTAAGGGAATAGCTTTGAAATGGTTTAAATCTTATTTATCCGACCGTTTTCAATTTGTAGCAATAAACAATGAGGTGTCACGCAAATCGCAAGTCCAGTACGGTGTACCACAGGGCTCAGTCTTAGGGCCTCTGCTCTTCGCATTATACATGCTACCTCTAGGAGATATAATAAAGCGACACGGAGTTAGCTTTCACTGTTATGCTGATGATACTCAACTTTATATTTCCTCGAAGCCTCATGAAACACAGCAGTTCCATCGAATAATGGAATGCATAGTCGATATAAAAAACTGGATGAGTAACAACTTTTTATTACTGAACTCGGACAAAACGGAAGTGTTACTTATTGGACCGAAAACTGCTATAAGTAACAACCAAGAATACTGTTTAACTATTGACGGATGTTCCATAAAACCCTCGTCGTCAGCAAAGAATCTTGGCGTTCTATTCGATAGTAATCTGTCATTTGAGAGCCACGTCGCCAACACCTGTAAAATTGCGTTTTTCCATTTTAAGAATATATCTAAACTACGTCATATGCTGTCAATCTCAGATGCAGAGAAGTTAATTCATGCATTCATGACATCAAGACTAGATTACTGTAATGCACTGTTAGGTGGTTGCCCTGCAGGCTTATTACAAAAACTCCAATTGGTCCAAAACGCGGCAGCTCGAGTTCTTACACGTACAAAAAAGTATGAACATATTAGCCCGGTTCTGTCAACCTTGCACTGGTTACCTATAAAGCATCGCGTTAACTTTAAAATCTTGCTTATTACCTATAAAGCCTTACATGGTTTAGCTCCTCAGTACTTGAATGAACTCCTTTTGTATTACAGTCCTTCACGTGCATTACGCTCTCAGGCGTCCTGTCAGTTGGTAATACCTAGAATTTCAAAATCAAGTGCAGGTGGTAGATCCTTTTCCTATCTAGCGCCTAAACTTTGGAATAGTCTTCCCTGCACTGTCCGGGAGGCAGACACACTCTGTCAGTTTAAATCTAGACTAAAGACGCATCTTTTTAATCTTGCATACACTACTCTTCCATAATATAAATCTTCAGAGGGTTTAGGCTGCATTAGTTAGATCAACCGGAACCAAAAACACAACTGATGTACTTGTTGCATCAAAGAGTACAGAACAGTACTCTACTCTCAGCCAGTCTTGTCTCATTGTTCCAAGGTTACCACAGCGAGCAGGATGCAGTTCATGGCCTGACCTGATGGTAGAGCGGAGAATGGGAAGTGGGGACCTGACAAGAGCTGAGATGATAGAGCTGGATAAAGAAGGACGCGGTCACTTGACACGTCTTCACCACAAAATTTCAAATGCTATTAGATTATTAATGATAATCTTAAACTATAATTTATTTTATTATTAAGTTTATTTATTTTATTTAGCCTTGTTGTGCAAGCTCTCTGGAGCTTGTGCAGAGGCAGCAGCTTTTGCCAGAGGGGAACTGGAATCCCCTGGTTGGGCCTGGGTTCTCCTGAGGTTTTTTTTCTCGATTAGAGTTTTGGGTTCCTCGCCACCGTTTGCATACTGTTTTTGCACTATCTGCCTGACCGGGGGGGCTGCTTTAGAATCTTAAAGTTTTACTTAATTAATATTGCATATAGGAATTTATTATCTGTTATATTTGACCTGTGCTTCTCTCTCCTTTATCCTAAATGTGTGCTCTCACTGAGCGTGTGTGTGTGTGCGTACTTGTCTGTGTACGTACGTGTGTGTGTGTGTGTGTGTGTGTGTGTGTGTCTCTGTGTCTGTGTGTGTTGGTGCGTGTGCGTGTTGTGTGTGTGTGGAGTGTTTTGTGTGTGGGTGTGTCTGTCTTCTGTGTTTTCAACCTTTTCTTGTTTTTGCAGGTACAACTTTGATTGTTTTGCTTGTAGTCAATGTGTCTCATGTACAGCTGCTTTGTAACGATGAAAATTGTAAAAGCGCTATATAAATAAAGTTGAGTTGAGTTGAAAATGACAAGAGGGTGAGTAAATGGTGAAAGAATTTTCATTTTGGGGTGAACTATCCCTTTAAGATCTATGTGGAGAATAATCTTCTGCCTCTATTAACTTCAGTGTCAGACATTTATTTTTGTCACAAGAAATTGTGCAAACTCACACTTGAAATGTACTGTGTTCACCTCATCTCCCTCGTTCACGTGTATGTTTATAAGTCAGTTGCCTGGTACAATTGGGCGCCACCCTTGACACATTGCTGTCACGGTTTCACAGGGAAGTACACAAATGCAAGCAGCAGCGGTGGTGAAGGGGTTAAACACAGACTTTATTAAACACGACAAAAACGGAAAACAAAAACCCACAATGGGGAAAATAGGACACAATCAAACACGGATTCAAAACAAACCCTTCCCTCGAGGGGGGGCAAAATAAACAATAATCCAAACACGACACAATGTCACAAAACAAGGCAAGGGAATCCACGGGCAATTATCAGCCAAGGTACGAGAAACACGAGTAGACAAAGCACATAAGCACAAGGTACAGGTATAGGTACAACGCAAGAGCACAGGACAATGAAACATGAGGACTATTTAAAGGGGAATACAAATGAGGGATAATAACACAGGGCAGGTGAGGGTAATGAAACACGGCCAGGAAGTAATACAGGAAACGAGAGGGGCGGGGCCAATGACGAGACACGAGAAAACACATGGAGTGCCAAAAGATAAACACCCCATGGCTTTCTCACACTAAACATAAGGGATCTGTCACGATCCTGCCACAAGACTAGAAAATCCTGAACAAGAAGGCAGGACCATGACAGAGCCCCCCCCCTTAATGAACACCCCCAGGTGTTCACCAAGGGGCCGACTAACAAGACAAGACAGACTGGGGCAGTGACAAGAACAGACAAAACAAGCGGATTGGGGTGGGATAATAAAAATAACAAACATGGGAGGGGGGTGGGGACAGACAAGGGTTCGGAGGGGGCAGTCCAATAGGGCTGGGACTGGGGGGAATAGTCCTAGTCCCCGAGTGCGCCTGAGGGCGCGGAGTTCTGGGGGATCTAGTGGGGGAAGTCCTAGGAGGAACCGCCGACTGAAACGTCGGCGGGACAAGGCTGGGCGCCGGCTGGAA
The DNA here is from genome assembly GCF_024868665.1 of Triplophysa rosa. Classification (NCBI taxonomy): domain Eukaryota; kingdom Metazoa; phylum Chordata; class Actinopteri; order Cypriniformes; family Nemacheilidae; genus Triplophysa; species Triplophysa rosa. The sequence continues at coordinate 21,803,881 of NC_079898.1, read as the reverse complement.
GGCCGGCCGCACAAGGCTGAGAGCCGGCTGGAACGCCGGCTGGAAGACCAGCTGGAAGGCCGGCTGCAAGGCCGGCTGGAACGCCGGTAGCACCGGACTGGACGCCGGCTGCACCGGCCTGGATCCCAGCTGCACCGGGCTGGGCAGCATACTGGGCCCACGACTGGTCATGGAACTAGACACCGGACTGGACACCGGACTGGACGCCGGCTGGGACACCGGCTGCGCCGGACTGGACGCCAGCTGGGACACCGGCCTGGTGGTTGGCTGAAGAAAGGATGTGACGGGTACGGCTGGCTCCGGCTGGGACTCCTCGGAGGTGCACCCCCAGGACTCTCGTCTCCCCCGCTTGCCCCCAAGGCTGACGGGTGGTGAGGCTGCAGGGGAGGAGGAGAGCGTTGGGGCGTTCCCGAAGGTGAGGGTGCCCACAACATAGTCCTCCGGGATGGACAACAGACCGGAACGAGAGGAGTCCTGACGGCAGCTGGGAGAGGAGCTTTGTACAGCCTCTCGAAGCTGCAGCCGATGACTGATAAACCATCTCCTCCCGCTCCGGAAAAGGTGGAGGGTTGTCCATCCCGGTCACCAGGTAGGCACAAACCAGCACCTCGGGGACGGAGGCCCACCTGGCCTCGACCTCCTTAGCATAGTCCCACAGTGGACGATGGCGCTGAGCCGGGAAGGGGCCACCTCCAGCGTGCGACTGGGAGGCTATTGACTCCCACCACACCGGGTTGGAGGTGCATGACCACCGGGGAGCTTGCGTTCTGTCACGGTTTCTTTATTAAACACGACAAAAACCCACAATGGGGAAAATAGGACACAATCAAACACGGGTTCAAAACAAACACTTCCCTCGGGGGGGGGGGAATAAACAATAATCCCCATGGCTTTCTCACACTAAACATAAGGGATCTGTCACGATCCTGCCACAAGACTATAAAATCATGAACAAGAAGGCAGGACCATGACAATTGCAGCAAAGGGCCAAAGTGCTAAATGTGGCATATATTTACTTCTATGCACTCATTATCACATACACATTTTTATTCAAAATTATTTTTTATAAATCTGAAAATTAAAATGTGATATCCCATATGAAAATACAATATTAAAATAGTATACTTTGTGTGAATGTAGTCCAAGCAGAGGGAGAACACCAAAGGATGTTTATTGTTTGGAGGGGTGCGCTGTTGTGAAAATCTTTGGGAAACGTTGCTTTATTTAATATCCTCTCTTTAATTTGCTTCTCATTTAATTGTTATAGTAATAGAAAGTTTATGCAATGTTGAGCAGAAACTGTTCCTAATTTTATGCTGTATTTGATTCACATTTTCTTTTCCCCATTTGAAAATAATTACCACGCCCTGCTTGTCTACCGTGGCTGGTTGGACGGCTTCTCACGATTATGCCAATTCCCCTTGCAGTTAAATACACTTTAGGGGAAACTCCTTATATATTTAAGATGAAAGTTTTGATTACAGCTATTTTGTTCATTTTGTCAAACCAGAACACAGCAGGAAATCTGTTGTTTTCACAAGAGAAGCATTTAATTTCTTAACAGAAATATCTAGAAAGGGAAGAAATGGAAAGAGAGAGAGAGTTGGAGAGAGATGAATGAACATTTGGGGCGACTGGGACCACCCAAAGTGTTATATCCTGTTAAAAGCACTGCCCTGTTCAGCTTGATTCATGTGGTAGCTTCTCAGAGACACGTCTGGTCCCCGTCCAATTACTATTCCAAAATACGCCAGGGGACCCGCCTGCCACAAGTGACTACCACACTGACACAGAGACACCTGTGTCTTCCGGGTAGCTGTGGCAGGTGTCTCAGATCTCTAGATTGATATAATAGGAGAGAGAGGGATGGTGGGAGCGGGGTTACAGATAACTAGGTCATGCTGGACCTGTGCTTTATTTTACCTCTTGTCTTACAGGAAAAGATAAATCTGCACCTGCACACTGGGCTTCATAAACTTTACCCAGAGCAGCAAATCAAACACTAATCAAACACTTGCTTGGTGGTTTATTCAGTTCTATAAATCTATACTTAATTTATTTGAAACTGTAAACTGCCGGGAAAGCACAATATACCAAATTGTGTAGTTGAACACATTAATTGAAAAATGTGTAGTGTGGGATGAAAACATGCAGGCTAAAAGTTCAAATCAAGCTAAAAGTTATATGTACACCCCCCAAAATAGCTGGGTAACAACAACCCAACTGGTTTTGTCCATATTTTACCCAACCATGGGTTAAAACAACACAGGTTTTTGTTTTTTATAGGATACATTAAATATACAGTATATATTCACTGTTTCATCAATCAAGTTGAATTTCATAATTTACTGCTTAAATTTTTCATTTTTGAAAAGCCCGTAAGGTTCCATTGTGACTTACCCCAAGGGCCTCCCCTAACCTTGACATTAAGGTTGTGGTGTTCAATGAGCTATATCATTTCAACTGCTTATATAGATATTTTTTTAAATAAAGTAGATTAATATTTGCCCCCAAAATATATTGTTTTTTCCAAATTATTTTTTCTGAAAAGAACATACAATGCAACAATTTCTATCATACACCCCACTTTTAATAATATAGATTTTCCATTAACCAAATGCTGAGTTGTTTTAACCCATGACTTAACAACCTAACGTCCATATTTTACTCAACCATGTGTTAAAACAACACAGCATTTGCTAGATATTATGCTAAGGTTTAAAAAAACACTTTATATGTAAAAGACTTAAGGGTCGATATGTGCCTTAGATTATTATGTGCAGTAAGAAACTCTTAAATGCAGAATTTAGCAATTGAAAGAAGTGGTTTGCAAGTTTCCCAACATTTCACAAACATGTCCAAGAACAGGACAGTGTGGGTGGACAGTATATACAGTGTAAATATAATCTTGTTTACAGTTTAAGAGTTCACATAAAGCTAGAGAGAAAAGATCAATGTCAAAGATTGAGCTTCAAAGTTTTGCCAAACGTTCTGTTCATTTAATCAGTACTTAAAAACACATTCTTACTTGAAGAATCTTGTTAGATACAGGAAAAAAAACATTTGTGATCCTCCATTTGAAACCCAGCTAAAGTAATTTCAATGTATAGAACATTTTGTGGAAATATCGTCTTGATATCTTATATATTGGCTTAGTAAGGCCATGTCATAGATTGAAATGATATTAGTGAAATGATTGAAATTAAACTCATTATCGCATAATTAGATTACGAGACTGGATTTCACAGACAGGATGAAATTTTCTTTTTTCTATAATACTATCAGCTGATTATTTAAAATATATTGTTTTATAATTCTGCAAAATGCATGTTTGAAAGAATCTTACCATGATTTTCGATGCTCAAATTCCTTCCCTAAAAAGTGAGTGCCCATGCAATTTCGGTTCATCAGTAGATGTACTTGTCTTTTCTCCTTGCTTGTTAGCTTTGTCTTACCTGGGGGATTTACTAAGATTTTTATTAAATACTAAGAATGGGAATCTGCTAGAGTTTCATTTTCCTATCAAGATTAAAATAACAGCTGAACTCATAATTGTCTCTGGGTGTGAGTCGTTGCCAGGAATGTTAAAGTGATGGAACATTTTTGATGTAATGAACTACAAAATCATTAAAATTCAACATGGTTATCCTGCCAGTTTTTTCCCAGCAAACATCTCTTGTCGTTTTTTTATCAGTGTGTTTTAATAATGCCTTTCATAGTCCCTGTAGAGAGAAAGTTAGAAGAGACAAAACCGTTTGTATATGTGATATATTTTATTTTCATCACTCTAATTACAGTGGTAGACTGCAGAGATACACTTCACAGTTTACAGTGTAGTGCAGTTTATAACCAGAGAGATATTAGTTGTAGATGGCAAGGTCATTTGTGCATAAAACAAGCTAGAGGCTAAAATGACCAATAAAAGCTATATAGTTGTTAATGGACAGCTGGTGTTGTGATGCAAACTGTGTTTTCAGCCATGATGTATTTAAATGTATAGAGGTTGCGGTCATTTTTGTGCTCTTGAAGGGCACTTTGGGAAGGGGACGTCATTTTTGATGAACACCAGAATCATAAAACGCTCTTTCGCATGTTTGCAAGTGAAAGATACAAAAGATACAACGAATTTTCTATCTCCACACTCATGTATTTTTCTCATTTTGTCAACAATTGTCTCATTTGCATCCATTTCTTTTTCCACTTTAGGAGAAACATCTGAGATGAACATGAAGACAAATGAGATTTTTTTTCTGTAGCACTTGCATGCAGTAAGGAGTTTTATTTCCATCCATATTTCTTCAGAAACTGTAACCCCGTGTCCTATTATGTCAGTGGTCAGTCTATGATGTATTAACTCAAGTTAAGTGCACAGTTAACTTCACATTCGTCCTCCATTTAACATTGGGCTTTATGTTTTTCATTTTCCTCCTCCTCTTCATCCAGTGTTTGCATTCCTGATAGGCCTGTAAAATATGCTAATTGAATAAGTGAGATGTTTCCAGCATGTTAAGGACTCTTTGCAGTTTAGCTTTTCTTTAGGGATTATAAATGTCATATTTAAAAGTGTTTCTTATCCAATTCGTTTTTAAAGCGGATGTAACACATGCAGTTTCTGCCAATCTCATATTAATCACCTTTAGAATATACATACTTCGTATCTTCGAAGAGTGTTTAGTTTTATCACATTTATATAAGACAGATACAGCTTAATTTCCGAAACAGACGGCCTCCTGAACACGCGCGTGCGGGGTTGCAGCATTACATTGAATACACACTCAACAGTCAGGTTGATAATACCAGAATTTACAGTGTACATGATGAGAGTTCAATGCAAATTCTTTGCTGTTGTTTTATAATGTATTCGTACTGAATAATTGGAACTTTTTCCTGTACTGAAAGTTAAACCTGCCAAATTAAACAAAACATTTTGCTAGCAATTATGCAAATGCTATTCAAGAAGAGCCAGGAAAGATTCTCCATGTTTTAAACTGCTTTGAAGAGTTTTGAATATAATAAACAATGATAGTCATACAGACAGCACAGGATACAGGAGAATAAAAGAGATGAAAATTATAAAAGATAAACTACCAATCAAATGACAAACCTATAATTTTGGTATTATATTTACTGTACAATGTATACCCAAAATCTGCTGCTCTGCAGATTTAAAGATGATGTCATTTTCTCAGGCATCCCTTCTGGAAGATGTGACAGATCCTTATTCTCAAAGACTAGTGGATTTTCTTCCCCCACAGCAACCAGAGCTTATCTCCCACTGCTAATACCATATGATTAGACCAGAGCGAACACCCACTTTTATGTATTGAGACAATACAGTATAGGGGGTAGAAAAAGTCCCTGTTGCAGTTAAAAGAAGCAGTTATGTATGTGGTTTAGGTGGACATCTGGTTTTGTGGAATATGAATTTATGGCCATTGTTTTTATTTGATTTGCTGATTTTAATTATGCAATTAAATATTTTCATTTTGGAAATATCCAGCCATTCGAGTATCTATAGTTGTATTTCTAATGTCTAAATCAAACATACAGTGTTAGCAAGAGTGGATTAACCTGACTTTAAAGGATCTTTGTTTTATAAAATAGGGTGTTTGTTGGTAGTGTAAAATATAGGATACTTATTATTGCATTGGAAACGACTCAATAACTGCGTTTGTATTAAAGCTATAAACAAAGCAGCCATCACAACTAAACAGAAACACTACTATTTACCACAGCGGTAAGAACTCCTCTAAACCCAACACAGCAGAACATTAAACATTAACACATATTTCTCCTTTCTCACTTTGCTTAAGAACACAATGAAATAACACTTAACTGCGTAAATGACTCTATTGAAAGTAGTAAAGTATTGAGTATTAAAGGGATAGTTTGCCCCAAAATAAAATTATGTCATCAGTTATGTCATTCAGAGTTTGTATTAGGCTACTTTTTCTTCTGTGAAACACAAATCAAATGCCTGAGTGCTTTTGTGTCCAAACAATGAAAGCCATTGTTGTTTGGTTACCAACATTCTTCAAAATATCTTTGTTTTCTGCAGAAGAAAGAAAGTCAGGTTTGGACTGAAATTATGGTGATTAAATAATCTTTCATTTTTGAAAATTTTCATTTTTGGGTGAACTAGCGCTTTGAAGGTCCAGTGTATAAAATTTAGCAGCATCTAGTGGTGAGGTTGTGAATTGCAACCAGCGGCTATGGCTCACTCCACCCCTGCCTTTCGAAGCACTGCAGCGGCTGACACAGAACTGACAAGAAGAAAAGCTATGTGAAAAATCAGTATTGGGTAGATAAAACAAAAATCAGATAACTGACTTTACAAAATGTGTTCAACGGTATAACACAAACAATTGTGTTATACTATTGAACAATGTTAATATTAATACGTCCTTTTTAAGAGTGCATGTTATTCAATCATCAGGCAGAAGACTATATACTATCTTATCCTTCAGTATAGTTTTGAGTGATTATTTTACTGATGTGCTGCTATAACTTCGGATTATCTTTAGAGCTTTAGAGCTATCACTCAACTCAACTTTAATTATATAGCACTATTTACAATTTTCATTCTTACAAGGCAGCTGTACATGAAACATATTGACTATTAGCAAAACATTAAAGTTATACAATTAAAAATAAAACACACAGAAAACAGACACGCACAGGTTCATACACACCCGCATGCAAAACACGGACTCACAACTCCACACACAAAACACAAAATGCACACATACTAACACACGCACACACACACAGAGGTACTTTGATGCAACAAGTACATGAGTTATGAGAAGTGTTCCTGGTTCCGGTTGATCTTATAATGCAGCCTAAACCTTTAGGATTTGTATTATGGACGTGTAGTGTATGCAAGATTGAAAAGATCCGTCTTTAGTCTAGATTTTAACTGACACTGAGTCAGTTCAACACATTCTCAATCCCTACTCGTCACATATTACGCTTGGTCAGCGCCACTTTTGAACGCGCAGGGTACCCCTTTGGCGTCGTTTTTCGACGTGATGGGCACGCGAATTTTACCGTTATTATGAAAATGTATATTAGGTATAATTTGCAATGATGATGTTTCGGGGTTTAATTTAAGTTTAATGGCCAGGATAATTGCGTTTACATGACGCTATTCAGACAGTTTCACAGTTTGAGCAAGTAATGTAACAGTTTATTTATCGTAATATAAAACACATAATACAAGCAGCCACAATGTCGTTCAAAAATACAGATATTCCAAGGGTACCAACGCGAAACGATCGATTTGTATGAGGAACAGATGCGAAAGCGATCACCGTCCGCCGTAAATCTCAAATCCAGTGAAGGAACGACGTTCAAATTGCCGCCAGAGGAAGTTACGTCCGCTTCGATGCCATTGGCTCTACCGTGTCTCGTGACCGATCGCGTCATTTCGTTGGCTTTGAACGTGAAACGGTATTGGCTCACGCGACCGACTTCATCTAGCTGTTCAGGTTGTCGAAGTCTGTTCCCCCTATGTTTCCTCCTATTAGAGTTGTTCCTCGTAGCGCACGCTACGCAAACAGCGTGTAGAGGGCGGTCGCGTGCACGTTCTACTGGTGATTTTCAATTATTTGTTGAAAATACCAGATATTCTCATACCATGAATTATATATATTTTCACATTTCCTGTTTTGTATGACTTCTAGCCATTCTTTGGTCTGTTCAGTTTGTTTTAAAATGTATTTTGTAGAACAACGCAAAATGTTGAAAAGCAATATAAAATACGTTTAAATAAATAAGGATGAATTTAAATACATTGTAAAATGGTTAGTTATGTGTATGGTAATTGAAAATCACCAGTGGAACGTGCACGCGCCCGCCCTCTACACGCCGTTTGCGTAGCGGCGCTATGAGGAACAACGCTGAGGAAACATAGGGGGAACAGATTTCGACAAAACACCTGTTTATCTTTTGAATAGGAGCGACTTCATGTATTCACGGACAAGCACGGCATCTTCATGTAAAGTTATCGTACGGCTTTGGTGCAAAAAGGTCTTCGAAACGAGTTGTTTGTTATATTTTGTAATGCGTTTGGTCAGTTTGTGCAATAAATACCTGTGACTGTACTTTTATTCGCGTGTTGTGTTTTAAATGGCTGAGAAGTGGTTAGGGTTAGGTTTAGGGTGAGGTTGGGGTTAGGTGCAAGGAAGACTGTTAAAGTTTAGGCACTGATAGGAAAAGGACCACCACAAGCACAGCATGAATAATGTCCTGAAACCCCGTTCAAGGTAACACTTCACAGCTTTCCCTCGAGTTTGCTTTAGATACCCAGAATGAAGAGATGAGTAAAGCCAGACCATTGTTGATTATCAGTGATAGAGATCCTTGAGTCGTTCTCGAGGTTGTAACACAAAATTCACTTTGAAAACAAGCTTGATTCAGCACTGAAGGCGACATAGAATAACAATAATTCAACACATTATTTGCAATTTAATAAACACTATCCTTTTGTTGGACAAATCCAAAGATTCATATTCTGGTGCCTGGTTTGGAAAGAGCTATTGTTCAGAACTGCCTTTTATTGGATTTTCAGATAGTCTGATTTAGGTCACTTTTCATATTTTGACTGAATGATCACCTTTTCTGACCACCTGGTGATGTTAACCGCTTTTGCCTCACTGACCTCTTGCACCAACCCATTCAGCACTCTCTCACCTTCACAAAACCCTTCTCATCACGAGAACCCTTTTATTTGGACATAATTTCCCCTCTAAAACACTTCAATCCCTTTTTGAACATTTGTTTGAATAAACCACTTTTTGAATGGCTGTTTTTTTCAATCGCTTTATATCTGCATTATATCATTGCCCTATCCCCTGTGTCACCCCTGTTTCCCCCTAAATACATTTTTATCAAATATTTCACATAATGCATTTTGTTGCGAATCTGGAAATAGTATGAAATAATCTATTGTACCTGCAGTGTGACAAAAACCAGAAGTCGTCATGATCTCTGACACAGCAGGTTTTTGATGGTTCTGTATAAATGGAACATCATTGCTTTCGGCAAGGTGACGGATCTACTCATCTGCCATAATTCACATTTAATATCTTAATCCCACAGGTCCACAGTGGCGCGTGCTGTGTGTCCTTGCTGTGTATCCTCTTCACTTACCGGTAAGCACTGGCTATGCTCTGTTTCCCGACAGGATAAAACACAAATGAAGCTAATACCACAAGAAAAAGAGAAAATTATGTAATCTATTCATATAAATCGGAATATATGTATGAAGTTTACAAACCCCCAAGCAGAATCTGTAGATGTTTAGATTTAAAATAAGATCATTAAAATATACTAGACAGTGTATTAGATATTACCGTAAATAACAGATCTTAAAGCATATCCCACAAGACAAAATAACTAAATTAGACAAATGATCCCGCTCAAAAATGTACATACCCATGTTTCTTAATATTGTGTAAGCTTCAATGAATGCTTGGAGCCTTTTAAACACCTTGTGTACAAGTCTCTGAACTGAAATGAGTGGCAAAACCAAAGATATTAATATTAACAAGATGCACCACTGCTGTTACGATGAATTCAGTTCCGTTCAATTTATTTATATAGTGCTTTTCACAATGTGCATTGTTCCAAAGCAGCTTTACAGGAGAAAATAAAATAAACAGAAAAACACAGAAAAGGTAAAACAGCACAGTGCATGGTGTTTATAGAACAAGCAAGATCATTCATTTTAATAAATAATATCTAATAAAAGCAGTCGCCCGGTGAGCAAGCCAACACGGCCCTGTGGAGAGGAACCCAAACTCCAATGATAAATAAATGGAGAAAAAAAACCTCGGGAGAAACCAGTCTCAGTCGGGAGGGCCAGGTCTCCTCTGACGTGTCACAGCTGCACTCAGTGACTTTGATTAAAAGTTACTGAGTAAATGTTTATGAGAAACGGGAGAGCTTATTAGTTGTGATTTAGGAAATGTCATTTCTTGAAACTCTTTAGGTCTAATTTTGTCTTATTTTGTGATCGATATCAGACAACAGAGGAATGTTATAAGCAGGGAAAATAGTTATGGCATAATTTAACTGAGTGCAGCTATAACTTCAAACTGCTTTGATGTAAGTTTGGCATTAAATACTAAGTATTGTAAATTTAGCATCAATGTGACAAGTAGTCCGTCTTAGCTCTTGATTGGGGATGGAATTGCCTGTGCTGGAGCTGGGATGATCAGATGGTCACTTTGCTCTTGGTTGGTGATGGAATTGATTGAAACTGGAGCTGGGATGGTCAGTCAGTCCGCAGGCCCTCGAAGTAGGATGGCATGGGATGTTCAGCTGAGACAGAATGGAAAAGAATGCAACGCTCAATATGGCCGCTCTAGCGAAGGAAGTCCCGCCTTCCAGTAAAACGAGCCAATCGTCAATCAGTAAAGACTGACGATTCTCTGGGGCGAGGCTCTCGTGAGGTGCTTGCCAGGCTGATGAGGCGACATCGAAAAAGGTGATTTTTAGCGCAATTTAAGCTTAGCAAACCATAGTTATGATACAGTTCATGTCATGGTTTGTTATTGATCGGAAATATGCTGTTTAATTGTGATTTTAAAAATATCTGCATTCCCCTATTCAAGTGGATAGGACTGTGGACTTGCTATGACGTAAATAGCTGGCCAGAGGTGTTGCAAACATGGCCACCGAGTGGCACGACTTCCGTAAACGGACGTTGGCAAAACTGGATCTCCACATCACATACAGTAAACGCTGTGAAGAGGAACTCAAACGTGAAGAGAATGCTGGGAAACCAAGAAATTTACAAAACCTGCAGGAGTTCTGTGTCAAAAACAGAAGGCTTCTCTGCACTTCTCTGAACAAAACAAGAACGCACATGGATCACAAAAGGCTGCAAAAGTCATTGAAGCTTCAAGCATTACTGTAAATACAAAGATATTTGAATTGGTTTTGTAAATGACCATAGACCGGTGCAGTGGTAGTGGCATCAGACCTCCGTAAGGTGATATTTAAACATAAAATCAACAAAAAAAATTGTATTTAGGTTTTAGGATTTAAGGTGTCTTTAGCATAGAAATGGCCAAATAAAGGGAGTGTAGTATCTTCAAGGTGAGAAAAGGCTCACTGCTGAATGGTTTTGTATAGGGGATGAAGTCATAGTAACTGCGCACACCCCTTGTGGTCCATGGTGAAAACAGGGCTTCTTTTAGTGGCACAGCATCATCTAATGTCAGGGAATCGGGTCAGGCTGCAACTTTTTTATGTTTACAGTTTCTAAACTATACATATTTGAGTAGTATGTTTGTTTCACATACAGTATATTTTTGATTAAGGAAAGCATACCATCCCCAGCACTTTGTAATGCTTTGCTGGAATGTGTGCTTTGTGTTTAACTGATTTGTGATTGGTTAACTACAGTGATGATGGTATTCTTTAGGTGTGTGATGTGCTGCTTCTTGGCATCATGCCAGACAAAGATGCTGCTTACTACACTGCTGTGAAAGGATATAATATAATACAGAATAACGCTGGTGTTTTTATGTTTATGTTTAGATTGATGCTTTGTGAGAGCATTTTTTGAAGATCCAACGTTGATCAAATTTGTGACACCATGTTCATGTTTATATATACTGTACCCCATTTATCAACTATCAACCCCATTTTTTATACGCATACATGCATATGTTTAAGAAAAACATTAAATATACAAATTTATAAACATTTATATATCATTTAAATATTGGTAAATATAAATAAATACATGTATATACTTACTAAATATGTATGTGTATGTGTTGATAAATACAACATTATTATGCACAGTATACAGACATATACTATGTAAACACAAACTTTTATTCTGGATGTTTGATAGGCCGACCAAAAAATATGTTAAGATAATGAGAAGAAAGCCGGATAGGTGCTATATAATTCTTTAAAAAATTAGAGCTAAGATGAATTAATGAAATGATGGTTCTTTTGCAGTTTGTCATCCTACTGGAAACCAGTTTGCTTTGTGCTTTCACTTTGAAAATGACACTCAATATAAATCAAGTGTAGCGTTAACAAATCCATCATACACGTTTTCCATTACTGAGCTCATTACTGTTCGAGTGTCATATCTCTCAACAACGTAATTATATCTGTTCGTGGGATATTTCTCTCAGGACCCTGCGGATGAAACTGTGAGAACAACTTCCATTAAGATGTTGTTTAGTCAGCAAACATCAGTGTCCTCTAAGTTTAAATCCTCTCAAATATCATCCCCTAAAAAAATAAAGCACTCATAACTTTGTTTATTTACTCTCAGACAAAGGAGAATCAAATAATTAAAAGCCCTCGATGGGTCATAGGGAGGCTTTACATACATATTTAATTGTTTATTTCTTCATTTTTCACTGTGTGTTTGGTGTACATTTTGCTGTGTAAGAATATGTTGTATTAGTTTCATACGGTTTTCACTGAGGTACACCAAAACCACCCCAACATTTATTATGAGGGTATTATTGTTTAAATTGGTTGAGGATTATTGTCCCACCCTCGCAGTACACCACATCCTTTAAACGCCCTATAAACCTTCATCATAAACGCAGCGTTGCATTGAAATCGTTCGTATCGTAGTATCTTTCTTGCATTCACTGCCACTCATAACAATCTCAATTTCTGACATCATCAGGTGTGAATACTTCATGCAAGACAGGGGTTTGTAGAAAATGACAGCGTATTCTCTGAGGTTCTGTCACCGGTGCTGAAATGATACAGTCAGGCTGTGCTTGATAAATATTTCACGCCTTCTTTACCCCAAGGGTTCCTCTGTGTCTTTCTGTGACAGGTATAGGAGCTCACAAGAGATGCATTGATGAAATACTCTCTCTCTCTCTCTCCATATTTTATCTTTTACTGTTATGCACAATGCATTTTCACACCTGCTTAAAAAGATAGAAAATTTGCTATTGTTTAAAAATGTGCTGATTCGTCATTAAACTAAAAACGAATTTTCTCATTTGAGATTTGTTTTGTAGCATTCAAACTGAACACTACCCTATTATTAATCTTGTTTTAATCTTCTTTTCTGGTGTTTAAAGGAGCAATGTGGTGATTTTAGCGGCATCTAGCGGTGAGTTTGTAAATTGCAACCAATGGCTCACTGCACCCTGCGCCCTACGGTGGCTGACACATGGATTAAGATGTTGTCACGTTTCCGCTTCTTTGCCAAAGGAGATAACGTATTTACGAAACATGCTGTGAAGAGCAGTTTGTCCGTTTAGGGCTACTGTATGGAGAATTTCATGTAAGGGGATCCGCGGTGTATGTAGATAGAAATAGCTCATTCTAAGGTAATAAAAACATAACGCTTCATTATGTAAGGTCTTTATGCACCTCTGAAGACATAGTTATGTATATTATATTGCATCTCTGTCCAAAGCTCCTGTCAAAAAACTACACACTGGACCTTTAAATACAACTTTGACACCCAACCGTGTATTGGCAAACTGGGATGGTATGAAGTCTTTTGAATACTTTTTATTTCATATAAATGTGTTGTTTAATTTCAAATGTTAAACACATTAAACATATTATTAGAGGGGTTTTAAGGATGATCAAATCTTTTCCAGGTGATCACGATCTGGCCTCAAAGAATTCTCATGTAAGTATTAGGTTGGACAGATGGTCATTTCATTCTCTCAGTAAACACGGATCAAGCCACAAAGAAGTAATGTCATTAGCATTAATGTAGTCAAGCCACGGCATGTTATGTTTAACATTCTTCCACGGATCGCCATGCGAGTTGACAACATAATATTAAACTTAGCATTAGACTAATTATGAGTCACAATAAAAGGGTCAGTAGAGTGTGTAATATCTAATATCTTATGTAGTCCCATTCTAGAAAGAAAACCGTTCACACAAAACATTTTATTGCTAGGATGTAACTGCAAATTTTTTATGGGTTGATTGCACACCATAATGCAATTAGATCAATCATTATTTCCCCTGACGGAAAATTCTGCGTAACTGCGTTCTGCACTCAGATTCATTTGGCCACCATGGCCAACTCATTAAGTCTTCCAAGAATATTAAACTGACACTTTTCTGCATGTGGGAGGGACAGTGATGAATTCAGTTTGCTTTATCAAGTGTAACCCTGGAGTATAGTATTTCTTTTTGGCATCATATTTTTTCATTAAATGTCTTTACGTTTGTGGATATTTATTTTGCATTATGTGCTGCATGTGGGTTGGATATTTATGCTCACGGATCACTTTTATTCAAACATACAGTATAGTGACAGAAAATTACAAATATATGAACATTGTCATATCACAGTGGAATGAAGAGAATGTGTGGCAATTTGAGTCCTTTATTAGTTGAGACGCACTGTAAAAAAACAGACTTCAACTCCAAATTATCTAGGGACCTCAGTTTTTTTCACTTTAAATTATTGTCAATTATCACTTGTGTCAACAATCTGTTTCTCAATCTTTGCTCAAACTAACGCAAATGAAAAAGTCACTTTGGAGAGTTCTGACATTTAGTTTACTGCGTAAAGCATGTCCCCAATGGCAGTATGTAGAGATTGCCATCATGTCTTTTTACTTTTGTTATAGAGAATGTGAAGCTGACGTCACGCCCTATGTTGCATGTTGCAGTGGCGCCGCCATCTCGGGAGGATCATACTCCACTGCTATTAGTGTTTTGATTTGTACCGTTACTTGTTTTGATTGATATATGGTCAAATCAAAAGTGAAAGAACCATGGGCTTTTCCATGAACGACTCTGCGTAATGCTATTGCAGTTTTTAACACAACAAGACCGACCTACCATAGTTATAATTTCCTAATCAAACAAGAAAAACAAAACACTGCATTGAACGCACTAGCAGCGATCCTCCCAAGATGGCGCAACATTCAACGCGGCTTGACGTCGATTAACAAGCTCTATTGGAGCTTTTTTATGCTATACAATGGTTCAAACAATGTTTACTACTGTACAAATAATGTAATACCTGCCTTGCTGCACAGTAAACATTACCAGTCATGTACTAATAAAACATAGTAGAGAGAACTACACAGACTCGGCTAGTAAATAATGAGTATCACTCTCAGTAGGATTGTAGATCTTTCCAATATCAGCTCATTTACATGTTGACATTATTATTATTATTTTTATTTATTAAATAGATAATGCAACAACCAGAAATTCCCCAGATGCCACCTGCCACGGATTGGCAGAATGAAAAGAAAAGCATGGGAAAAACAGGAGCTTTCGAAATGCTTTGGGTGCACTTGATTGAACGAATGAATTGAAAGATTGACCGCTTGATTCATTAAAAGCCTGTTTCTCAAAGGGATTGACATCGCAGCTGCTGGCAAAACAAAACGCAGAGACTATTCTGTTATTTTCTTAATTCTGCGTTTTGAAAAAAAAAATTCACCATCTCGCACATAACAGCTTTGTGCTTCCCAGCATCCCTGATGGACCCAGCATTCTTTTGCCAGAATATGCATCACAGTCTGTTTTTTAAAGTGATAATAAACGGTGCGTTTGAACACAAGCTCGGATATTTGAATATGTTCGGCGTTAATTAAAGCTGTAAACAAAAAAAAATTGCTTTATTAAATATGTAATCGGTTTCATGCTGCAGAATTGTTTTCTTCGTTTTATGTCCACATGCTGTATTGTAGTGAAACCTGCTTGAGAAAACAAGTAACATCCTTCCTGGCCTGACATTTACTGTAGCGTGCGCCTCCATCCTCGCAAAGCTGGACCCTGATACGACAAAAAAGGTGGTAAGAGGCATTTTAAGGAGCAAATGATGGTGCTAGTTTGAGGAGTCACATGGATAAATGTTTACTTTACAGCGTTATACATTCTCATAAAGACACTTGAAGGTCAATATTTCTCCCTCTAATGAAGATTCCTCATGCCGCTGGGATTAGAAATATGGGTAACGTTCAAAGCAAAAGGGCAACTCGTTAATCTAGACTAAAACTCGAGGAAAACCCAAACCGAGCGTTGCCAAGTGCCCTAGAAATAAAGTTATATATATTTTTGCCTGTAAAGCGGACCCCTCCCTCACATGCTTAGAGAAATGTTTACCCCAGCGCTCCAATAAACAAACAAATGCGTACATGACTGCAAATAACACGATCAAATAGAATGCGTAAACGCAATTTGTTCAAAAGCAAATATTTACATCATAAACCCAGAGATTACATGTTTTCAAGTCGCAGAGGAATCAACCGAGTAACATTAAATTAATTGCCCAATCACTGACTGAATAAATTTGACACAGTTTACGTGTCGATTTATCTGTTTCTCACATCCGTGCGTGAATTTCAGACATATTTCAAGTTTAATTTTTTGAGGTGGCCCCAAATGTGCAGTAGAGCTTGTAATCACACAGAATAACAAATTGATGCCTGTCGGCTGTGATGGTCCATTGGCTGGCTCTAAATGCTCTGTTGTTCTATTGTGTGTGCATGTGGAATCTCATCCGTCGCGTTCGAAGGGTGTTTGTGAATAATCTGTGTATTTACGCAATTACAAGAGTAACAGTGGGTTTGTGGGTGACCAACGGTATAAGATCAAATGAAACTACATAAGGCAATTTGCAAAAAAGACAGGACATTTGTCTTAATATACAATAAAGAATGTTCTGTTATGTAGCTATTGGGAAAAACAAGTAGTAATAAAAACAGTAAAATGTGGTCATTTGTAACGGTAAATGCTAATTAAATAAGTGGAGGAAAACAGAGAAGCTGAATGTAATCTGTGAAATGGAGTCTTGCAGTTTATGTTGTTGAATTTTCTTGGTTTTAGTGTGCTGAAATCTTCAACCAGACAGCCTGGCTCACAGGGGTCCCAAATGACGGCACAGACTTTCTAACAACAGCTGTGATGGAAGTTTGCAGTGCCGGGATCCCACTAAACAACAATTTAATGGGTGAAGGGACAACATTTAAGGGCAGGCCCCCTCTCCCCAATGTTCAATGAGTATTACTTTAGAGGACCATTAGTAAACCCCTCTCATCACAGGTTTCCAACAGCCATGCTCATACATCTTATCATTTTATCTTCACAGGCATGTCAATAACCTAACACGGATAGGTAGGTAGTTGTGCACAAAGAAATGATCTCAGTATTCAAGTCAGAGCAGGAATGTGAAACAGCTCATTGATATTGATTGGTGCTTTACTCACTGAAGCGTGCACGTTTTCTCCAGTTTCTCTAGTTTTTAACATTCAGGAATACGTTGTTTCTGAGTCCATGTTCAATCAAATCCTTAACAACGATTCTGTATGAAGCTTGATTATTTTCAGTCCAATCACAATGAACGTATAATTACGTTAATGCAATTATGCAGTTACTGTTGTAATTGCTTGAACCGTCACATGTGTACAGCAACTGCCGTCTGGAGCTTTCACAGTCAGTGCTAAGGATAGTTTGTTCTTCACAGGTCTGCTTGTTAGCAGTCCAGAATCCACCTGCTGATGGAGTTGTTCAGCTCAAGATGCCCCTGTGTGTGGATCAGCTTGACAGGGTAACAACACTGTACCTCTTGCCAGTGAGAGTAACACAGACTAGTCCTCTTGGTTGCCTTAGATTTAGACTACTGTTGTCAGCCCAAGAGATAATGTTCAGAGTCACATAGATCTCTCATGATATGTCTCTCTCATGATATGTCTGTAATGATCCCGATTTTGTCGAGGTGCTATCTGGCATGTGGTGTGTTTGTTTTTTGTCGTGCACGTGTGCTCTGTTGTTTGACAGTTCGCCACGCGCTCGGTGTCAGTGTCATTCGCCCCGCCCTCGTGTTTCCACATCAGGGTTTCCCCCTCACCGGTGGTTCATCACTCTAGCACCTGTAGCTCGTTCCCCTTTTATTATTGCTCTTTTCCGTTAATCCCCACACCTGCAGCCCATTCTCCCTCATTAGATATCTCTATATTACCCCTCTCGTTCCTTCGTCTTGTGTCTGACCTTTGCGTTTGTTAGCTAGTTCAGACTGCCTTAGGTCTAGTGCGTCTAGCCTATCTCTTGTTGTGTCTTGCCACAGTACCACGTCTCAGTATCTAGACTCAGTTTCTAGTCTCAGTTAGATTCTTGTTTTTTTGAATTTCTTGTTGCCCTGCTCCCGTTACCTCTCATTGTACCCCTCAACAGTACCCATTGGCATCCCGGACTGCTCTCCCCTCTATCACCAGGCACCACCTCCCCGACGAAGGACTGCATGCCAGACAGGGATCGATACTCTCTCTCCTACTGTGAGTTGTCGGGTCGAGCATTCTCCCCATGTCCAGATCCCGATTCGTCTCTCCCCAGCGGACCCTTTAAAGACTCTGTGTTAAGGACTTCATCTCTCCTGCGTGTCAAACATTTCCCTGCGGTTCGCTGGGTTATCAGTGGTGCCGGACTTTAGACTGTTTTGATTTGCACTGTATTAATAAACATTGTCATTTACCCCGCAATTGAGTTCTCTCCTTGTCTGCCATGACAGAACAGTCAGACCATATACACGACTCAGCGGGGTCGGATCCCCTAAGAACCGCTCTCCAGCAGCAGGGAATCATTCTGGGACAGCAGGCTGTATGCTAATAACCCGCCCCTCTACGATGGAGATCCCAACTCCTGCAGTGCTTTCTTGTCACAGTGCGCCCTGGTCTTTGAGCTGCAACCTCGTCGGTACACCACCGAGGAGGCTAGAGTGGCGTTTGTCCTAACTTTGCTGACGGGACGTGCTCGTGAGTGGGGTTTCACGGTCTGGGATGCTCAGTATCCCTGTTGTCGCTTATTCCGGGGTTTCTGCACTGAGATGACGAGTCTCTTTGACAGGTCGGCGCGAGGGGATGAGGCAGCTGCTCAGCTCTCCCGCCTCTCTCAGGGAAGAAGCACCGTAACAGACTACTCCACCTGATTCAAGACCTTGGCGGCCGCCTGTGATTGGAATGAGGGGGCTTTGCGCTCTCGGTTCCTCGATGGCCTTAACGCCGTCATCGCAGACGAGATCGCCGTGCTGGACCCTCCCCGAGACCTGGAGGACCTTTCCAACCTTTGTCTAAGAATAGAGAGACGTATTAACGCTCGCCTCTCCACCCTCTTGGTTACTCCGGGACGCCAGCCGGGGTTCCAACCGGGGTACTACCCTCAACTCGCGCCAGAGGCAGAATCGATTCAGCTGGGCCGTTCACGTCTCACCCCGGCCCAGAAACAGCAACGTCTTATTCAGGGACTGTGCTTTTACTGTGGCAAGGCTGATCACATGGTCGCCCAGTGTCCATTAAATGACCACGCCCACCCGTAGAACGGAGAGTCCGGGTGGGCGCCATCTCTGCATCGTCTCCTGTTTCCCGCACACAGCTGCCATTACGCCTCTCCTTTGGCGTATGTTCATTTTGTCGATGTCTCCATGGCACAAAAATGGAAGATTCCGGCCACTCCCCTACCTCAACCCATCTCGGTCTGGACGCTGGCAGGGCATCCGTTCACCACCATTACTCACGTCACCCCTCACGTAAGCCTTTTCCTTTCTGGTAATCATTGTGAGAGAATTAAGTTGTACATCCTCCTTTCCCCCAATACTCCCATCATATTAGGGCATCCTTGGTTGTCACAGCATAATCCTCACATGGATTGGATTAACAATTCGTGTTCTGGCGTGGAGCCCTTTTTGTCATGTATCTTGTCTTGGTCCTGCTCCCTCTCCTGTCTCTGTGTCTCCTGTGTTTCAGGTCGAAGCCACCGATTTGACCGGGGTCCCGGAGGGATGCCATGATCTTCGGTCCGTATTCAGCAGGTCACGAGCCAACTCCCTCCCTCCGCATTGCCCCTACGACTGCTCCATCGACCTCCTCCCAGGCACTTCTCTGCCCAAGGGTCGCCTTTATTCCCTTTCCGGTCTTGAAAGAGAGGCCATGGACAAATACATTCGTGAGTCATTGCAAGCTGGGCTCATTCGCCACTCCTCCTCGCCACCCGTTGCAGGCTTCTTCTTCTTGCAAAAGAAGGACAGCTCCCTGCACCCCTGTATTGACTATCGAGGTTTGAACGAAATTATGGTAAAAAACAGGTACCCCTTACCACTCATTTCGTCTGCCTTCGAACTCTTACAGGGAGCCTGGGTCTTTACTAAACTAGACCTACGCAACGTCTATCACCTGGTTCGTATCCGCGAGGGGGATGAGTGGAAGACGGCATTTAATACACCATCGGGACCTTACGAGTATTTGGTACTTCCGTTTGGATTGACCAATGCTCCTGCCGTTTTCCAGGGTCTCGTCAATGATGTGTTGGGAGACATGATTAATCGTTTCGTCTTTGTGTACCTGGATGATATTCTCATTTTCTCCCCATCTCTCCAGGAACACACCCGACATGTTCGAGAGGTCCTCCAGTGCTTACTCGAGAATCAACTCTTTGTCAAGGCAGAGAAGTGCGACTTCCACACCGATACTATTTCGTTCCTTGGTCATATCATTTCCCCCCGAGGCATTGAACCTGATCACGCTAAGATAAAAGCCGTTGCTGAATGGCCCGTTCCAGACTCACTTAAAGCCTTGCAGTGGTTCCTGGGTTTCACCAATTTTTACCGGTGATTTATCCAGGGATTCGGCCAGGTGGCCACGCCGCTCACTGCATTGACTTCCACCAAGGTTCCGTTCACAGGGAATCCCCAAGCACAGGTAGCCTTTGATAAACTCAAGTCCCGTTTTGTGTCTGCACCTGTGCTTTGTTTTCCAGATCTTGAACTACAGTTTATTGTCGAGGTCGATGCTTCCGATGTCAGGATAGGTGCGGTTTTATCCCAGTGTTCCAGTCATGATGAGAAAGTGCATCCTTGTGCCTTTTACTCTCACCGCCTCAGCCCTGCAGAACGAAATTATGATATCGGCAACAGAGAGCTGCTGGCGGTCTGTCTAGCTCTGGGTGAGTGGCGTCACTGGTTGGAGGGGTGAGCGCAGCCCTTCTTGGTCTGGACGGACCACAGGAACTTGGAATACGTCCGTTCGGCCAAGAGGCTGAGTTTGCACTTTTCTTCGTCCGTTTTAACTTCACCCACTCGTACCGGCCTGGCTCTAAGAACGTCAAGTCGGATGCTCTATCTCGCCTGTTCGAGGCACCTTGGGAGGAGTCTTCGGTCGATGCCATTCTCTCAAAGGAGATGGTGGTCGGGGCTCTTACCTGGGACCTCGTACGGCGAGTGGCGGAGGCTGGCCTAGGGGTGCAAGTGCCAGAAAAGTGTCCGGCGGGCAGGTTGTTCATACCGACTGTGCTGCGCCCGGATGTCCTGCAGTGGTGTCATTCGTCCAGGTTCTGGTGGCCGTCAGTCACTGCCGATGTCATACAGTTCGTGTTGGCTTGCCCGGACTGCTCTCCCCTCTATCACCAGGCACCACCTCCCCGACGAAGGACTGCACCCCAGACGGGGATCGATACTCTCTCTCCTACTGTGAGTTGACGGGTCGAGCATTCTCCCCGCATCCAGATCCCGATTCGTCTCTCCCCAGCGAACCCTTTAAAGACTAAAGTGTTAAGGACTTCATCTCTCCGGCCAGTCGAACATTTCCCCGCGGTTCGCTGGGTTATCAGTGGTGCCGGACTTTGGACTGTTTTGCTTTGCACTGTATTAATAAACATTGTCATTTACCCCGCAATTGAGTTCTTTCCTTGTCTGCCATGACAATGTCATTATATACACCGAAAAATCTTTTTCCTGACTTAGATTTTGTTGCATTTAAATCTTATGATGAGTTGTTGTAAATTATGTTTAAACATACAGTATGTCGCCATAATTGATTGCCATTTTTAAAGGGTACATATTTAAAATCATATTAAAAGTGTATTTATTTAAAATCTGGTAAATATAAAAATGATGGCATTAGTATTTTTTTTTAAAAGATGAAAATTATTTTTATCATGTCAAAAGGTTATTTACTCTTTTTTTAAGATATAAAATACAAATAGAAGATATATATACTGTATATCTAAACCTTACAGACTGAATAAAGGTCTATAATGGAGACATATTTAGGACATGACCTCAGTTAATGAAGTTTCATTTTATGATGTAATCATCATCAGGCTTAAGGTACCATGAAGGTGACCGTTCAGAAGAATTGAGAACAGAGACTGGCACAGATCTGGGCAAATCCTATTACATTCTGGACATGTCAGACCTGATAAACTAAGAGTTTTCACAAGAATATTAGAAGTGCTAATAAAATGAAATCTTGCTGCAAGCAGAAGGAATAATCAAGGCAATGCTCTTGCTGTGCATTTTGATTGCCACTATTCAGTCACTATTTAATGTATAAACAATTTCTGAAAGGAAATAGAATCATACATGTCCTGAGTTTGAATGTCACTGCATGCACTTGTAACAGTGTTGAAAATCATAAGAATGCAAACTTACATAACAAAAAGTACCATCAATGAGATTTATTTCGATTTGATTTTTACAAGTTGATTCCTTCTCCTTTGCTGATTCCAGTTTTTCTCTCCTGTAAAATTTTGCTGTCGCCTCTCTGCTTTTCTGTAAAATAAAGGCCAAAATGACATATTAATTCAACTTTACTCATTAAACAAAATTTTTGGCTGTATCTGAAATCGTGTACAATATTGCATTCAGAAATAATTTACTCAAATGTTAGAGGAACTATTTAATTTGGGAAAAACATTTCTTGATACAGAATATTAATAACACTTGGAAACAATCACCAGCTGTCCAGTATTTTATGAAAATAAAGGTTTTCAACTTTTTTTATTCGAGTGCTCATGGCTTTATAAAATGAACGCGACCAACGCGTTTAACAGAATGTCGGCGGAAGCAGCGCCATCCGGGTATTTATCAACTAGAAATGTAGGCAGAGTCACGTATGGCCAATGAGCCTGGGTTGGAATTGGAAGTAGGCTACTAACCATTTCGCGTAACGTTTACACATGTAAGTAGACATTTTTGTTACGTAATGTGTTCGATTTTAGCATCGTTTTTCTAGCAAATCTCACACCTGATTCCTTCGCGTCCTTTCCTGTTGTCGTCCAAAAAGATGCACTACACTAAACTAAACTTCAAAGACGAAAGAGTCACTTTAATCCATTAAGAAAAAAAAACATGTTTATAAGTATTGATGTGTTGCTCGTTTGTCAGGCTTGAGAACGTCTTTTATCCGCTTGCCTGAAAACGGAAGCTGGGTTGCCTGTATTGTGTGACGTCACGGCAGTTTGTTTTTATGTAGCTTTGGAGTTGCAGCCAGCATTTACACTTCACAACAACCAGGCAGACATTAAAGCGCGCGCCCTCTCATGCACGCATGCATGGAAAGCTTCTAGCGGATGCATCCTCCGGCGTCCAGTAACCATAGAAACAGATGAAATTTCACTGCTGATGCTGCAAAACATCCTCCCACGGTCCAGCATCTTAATAAACGCTTCAGTTTGTTATAACACCATTTGCATAAAACGTCTGCGTAAATGTATTAACCTTATGTCGGCCATTGATCTGCAGCACTTGTCGTTGTGCGAACAGACAGTAATGAACAGATGGTTGCTTCAGTAGTCAGATTAAGCACACAAAGCCGTGACGGGACAGTGACAGTCTAGGAAACATCTTAAACGAGTTTCAGTGCTTTGAATTCACCTGGCGACCCGTGCTATACGCCTCAAGACTGGAAGTTTGTGAGTTATTGGTTTTCTATGACGTGTTTGTTTGTTTGTGAAACGCATCACCTGAATAGAAGGTTGATAGATAAGATGCGGCTCACATTTCCTTAGTTTAAAAGGTTATCTATCATTTTTTTTGCTTTTTTTATGGAGTGCAGGGATTTGCTGATATCATGTATCATATTTAAATACTGCCTGAAAGAGCTGATGTGCTCTCTCTCTCTGTGGGGAAGATATTAATTCATATTTCTGGCCTGGACCTTTCTAAAACGCATTTCATGTGCAGGGGTAAATTCTTTGCTCAGGCAGTGCTATTAGTGCTGTCATTTCTTTAAAGCAAAGAATCGCACGGACCGGCGTCCTAAAGCATATGCTTACGTTGAACATTAGCCTACTGTGAACAGTGTTAATTGGAGTGGAGTGTTAAGGCGCACAATAAATTCGGAACTTTTGAGTGCTTTAAGAAATGATTAACCATGTATAAAAGCATTTGGATAATTGGATTGATTCAAAAATCAATAGCGTGATCATATGAATAGCCATTATCTGCTACTTCATCATGTTCTCGTCTTTGCCTTTTTAACCTGAAATCTTTCTCGTTCTTAAGGCCCGGGTAACAATCTGCTGATTCAGTCTCTTGAGAATATGGGCTGAAGCAATATTTCGCCGCATGCTAATGTGGGATGTGATTTTATGCTGGCAAAATGTGATTATCACAGCTTAGTTGAGCATCAGGTGGTGAAAGAGAGCCTAATTATTGAACTGTTGCTAGCAGTATATTTATTGCCATTTATAATCTGTCAGTCAAGATCCAGTATGTTATTTTGTCCCAAATATTTAGCACAGTTAACCATCAGTAGGTCTAATTATTTTAATACCTTTGTTTTCCCTTACGAAAATTTACCATGGTTTTACTACAGTTAAAATAGAAAAAATATGGTTACTGTGGTGAAACAATGGTTATCACAAAACAACCATGGTTTTGAAAACCATGGTTTTTGTAAAAACCATAGTAAACGATGGTTACTGTAGTAAAACCATGGTTTTGCCCTAAGTAATCAATGCACCAAAAAAACATGGTTACTACACGTGTACCACAAAAATAAACATGGTTAATTTTCGTAAGGGTTGTATATAAAACACGTTAAATTAAAATCACCCACATAAAATAACTATACACTGCAGTAATACGCTTTCTCTCAATGTGTCAGAAACACTAGTCATGACACAGTCTCTTGTCAAAAGGTTACTACGGAGTTCTTGAGAGGGGCTTAGACTCTGAAGTGCTGCCAGGCTGCTCAAATAGCAGGTTAATCGTGATTTATCTCTTGGACTTTTGTGGCATCGATTCTCTCTGACTTTCCGAGGCTTTTCTTTCTGGTTTGATCATTGGATGTAAATGGGAGCGCTGAGAACTATTCAGAGCAGAGAAACGAGAATTGAATTTAAACAGCGATGTGCTGGTGAGCTCCTGTTGTAAATGTATTGATGTTTTATGGTTAAATGATAAAGGTGTGACAGACCTGGTTCATGCCAGCCAGATTTGCTTTGGTGGTTGCATAATTCAGACAAGAGTGAGTTAAAACTAGAGGTTAGGTTAATTATTTTCTGGTTTAGCGAGATATGGTTTAAGCGATGATGACCTGAAATGAATGCGTTAAAAATAATGGCACGTGATTCATGACTTATGATTTATGCAGATCAAATCCAGAGCTAACTTGAAAAGGAAATTTTGTCTTTTTTTGATGTTTAAAGCTTTTTAAAACTTTAATGTTGACTTTCCAAAATATTACCAAAAAATATATATTTTTAAATAATTCTATGTATGCGTGTACCTGTATTGTACATGATCTAGACATGACCTTGATCCAGATAGAAAGGTGAACAAAATACAACACTTTTGCATTGTTTGTTGGAGTACAGTTTGACAAAACCAGAGATGTTGCGCTGATTGGTATAGAAACTTGTTGAACTTGTATTGTTCATTTCAGCTGAGTAATACATTCAAAGCAAAGCTAACACTGTCTGAATGTCTGACTGGCGTGACGCGACACGACACGACACGACACACGGCTTGTTCTAAGGGATTACTGCATCGCGTGCAGCCTCCAGTGTGGACAAAATAAAAAATTGTAATGGGTTCTAATTCGTTCTATTGTCTTTTGTCGCGTCACGCCGTGTCCAGTGTAGTGTAAAGTTTTGTGATAAACATCACGTTGTTCTGTCTGAGAGAAACCTCTGTGCTTAAATATTTTTTATATTTTTAAATATTTTGTATGTATCATTAAAGCAACTTAGGGGACAGGTAAAAAGCTGCTGTTAAGAATTAAGAGTTTGTAACTATCATGCTGACTCATTCATCTAATGAACACTATTTTCATTTGATTGACTCATGCTAACTTAATCAACCAAAATTAGTTCAACTGAATTAAGCAGAGGCAATAAGCTAAATTTACTGGCAATTAGTTAACTTCACACTTAATGGTTAAATTCACTCTTTGGGCCACATTAGGTGAACCTAATGACATAAGTTTTAAGAGACACAATTTCTTAATTAGTTTCTGGAGCATGGCTTCTCAAAAATGCCTTAATGTTTGTTTCGATTTTTGGCGTAAACTCGTCTTGAGTTTTACAGCGATGGGGGACAGATTTTTGATTGGTCTTTGAAAACGTCCTAAGTGATAGTTCATCATTCATCAGTTGCTTTACATTTACATTTATTCATTTGGCAGACGCTTTTATCCAAAGCGACTTAGTCGTCCAAAGTATATAAACATTTTGTCAAGGCTACCTTATCGTTTCAAACCTGTATGACTTTTTTTATTCTGCAGAACACCAAAGAAGATTTTGAAGAATGTTGGTAACCAAACCACCCTTTGACATAAAATAGAAGTGAATGTACTGCCGTTGTTCTGTTACCAACATTCTTCAAAATATCTGCAGAAGAAAGTCATACAGGTTTGAAATGACAAGACGGTGAGTACATAGACTCAATTTTCATTTTTGGGTGAACTATCACGTTAAGTAAGTTATGTGCCCAATAGCAGTATGTCAAAATAAAATATTTTAAATGTTTCTAAGGCAAAACCAGTATTCAGTTTTACTTTTAGCCCTGGTATTATGATGTGCTTGAGGTGATTCAATCACAAGTCAGTCGAGGCACATTTTCGTTTACACCAGGTCTCTCAAATGTATCTCCTGTGACTACTTGTCTTCTTTTTATTGGACCTTCCATTATTTTTCTTTTTTCGTGTCCTTTGTATGTAACCTCAACTCAAACGCAGACACAGAGAAAGCCCCATCGTAAGTTAGTCGTCTTAACACAGTGTTGAGATTAACCATTTAAGACCTAAATTTCATTACTATTAAATGGCCTTGTATGTGATGGGGGTCACTGAACACGGTCTAGATGCGTCTATTGATTTGTTGTCTGTTTTGTGTTCGTGCGGAACGCAGAAGAGGCATCGCTGGCCAATCTACCGGCAAGTACTTGTGTGAGACCATTAGGTACTGTGATTAGACCTCTTGCTAGCCCACCTCTAACAAAACCCCAGCCTCAATCAATCAGGTTTCATACACTTAAGAGCCAAAAATAAGTGTCCTTTTGTATTTAGCCTTTCCGTGTCAAGCAACACTTCACTCTTTTGGCACAAAGTCTCCTTTGGTTCCTCGGAGCAGATGTAATTAGCTTCTGATTGCGCTATGATTAACATCCCCACCTCTAAAGCGACTGGCCAATGCTTCACAGCAACAATATGCTTCCTGTACAGTGAGATCAAATCTGTCCAAACGTATTAAAGATGCGTTTGGATGCTTTTTAACCAGAGACCCTCTACTCTAATTAAAGTCACATAGTTTGGCAGAAGATGACTTATTTGCATAATTACGTTACACAGCGGCGGCTCTTAATATCCGATATGCTTTGAAATGTCTGAAGGCACAAGTTGACCGGGTTCTTTCAGTGCCGCCTTTGTTCTTTATAGTCTCGGTTTGGCGTATTTCCAGCACCACTGGCACTTGTTGAGTTTGAGCATAATGTCATCATTCCGTCTGTTAGTGTTCGGGGCGTCTTGGCTTTGAACCGATGAATCCAAGCCTCCACTTCTCTGCGTAGCTTCCATCTGCCAGTAGACAGCTTGGTGATAGTGCGGTCTTGCCTCTGGCCGTGCATATAGGGAAGACTCTCAGGTCTTGGTATCTGTCAGCTTTCTAGCTACATCTTTTGATCACACGGCTCCGAGATAGAAATGGGTTCTCTGTCGAAGGGACAAGCAGCTTCATGATTGGTATGGAAAGTGTTGGAGGTTAGTGCGAGAGGGGTTTGGACATGCAGAATGCTTGAACAATGACTGCTAGGGTTTCAATATATATTTATAAAAGTTAATTTTATGTATTTTGACATCTGTGGTCCACAGCTTATTCTGTTCAACAGCCACCCACTGAGACAGAAACGGGTCACATTTGGTTTGCTTTTGCTATTTGTGAAAAACGTTTGTTAACATAATTACTATAAAAGCATTATAACAATTTTGACATTTCAGTTAAACTGTAGGCAACAATCTTATGTATGTTACATTTTCATGGATCTCATTTGTAAGCTTTAGCTCAATCTGCTTTTTCTTAAAGGTCTAGTAGTGTGTGATTTTTTTTTTTTTTTTTTTTTGGAGGATCTTGACAAAAATGCAATATAATATACATAAATATGTCATCAGAGGTGTATAATGTCCTTAAATAATGAAGTGTTTTGTTTTTATTACCTTAGAATGAGCTATTTCTATCTACATTTTGTTGTCCTTATGTTGTTCCAATTGCTTCCATTGTTTCCCTCATCTGTAAGTCACTTTGGATAAAAGCGTCTGCTAAATGACTAAATGTAAATGTAAATGTAGATACACCGGGGGTCCCTTACATGGAATTCACCATGTTGTTTCTACAGTAGCCCTAAACGGACAAACTGCTCTACAGAACGTGTTTCGAAAATATGTTATCACTTTTGGGAAAGAGGTGAAAACGAGACGACATCTTAGTCCTGTGTCAGCTGCCGTAGTGCCTGAAAGGGGGGGGGGGGTGGTGGAATAAGCTGCTCGTTGCAATTCACAAACCCAACCGCTGGATGCCACCACATTTCATACACTGGTTTACGTAAACTTTAGGTTTACGGATGTGCTTTTCATTCTTGCTTTTTTCTAGTAATCATGTGTTTTGTACTATTTACATTGTAAAAATTCATACAAATTCACCACCTCATAATTGTTATTCTCTTGAGATCAGGTTGGTAGTACAGACAAAATTATAGAAATTGTTGGAAAAAAAACTGTAGACTTTGTCACACTACAATCAGAATTTATTTCCATTCAAAAGTAGTAAATATTTTGCAGACACGGCTACAACAGTAAAACAGAATACTTCCATATAACAAAACTGCAACTGCTCACTGTTTGTGCAGTAGTAAAAATTATAGAGTATTCCATATTGAAGATTCAATTCCAGAAGCACAGTTTTGCCATCAATCACAGCCCTCTCTCCTCTTATATTTATCCAGCTCATCCAGTGAGAACATGTCACCATATAGAGTCATGGTTATCCGTTATTCTTACTATCATTCACATATGAAGATTTGGGAATTTTGAAGGCGTGGAGATATCTGCATAACACCATTCTTTTATCTGCTTTACATGTCTTGGTGGGACCTGAGGGAGAGATTTAACTACTGATTTAACTACTGTTTGTGGTTGACATGGAGAGATCAGGTTGCAGATAATGTGTACGTGAGACAGAGGGAATATTTTATTTAGCGCTGTCACTTGCTGTTTCTACATTGGGGAAAGTCTGACTATATGCTAACATCACATGTGGTCAGATGTGAGAGAAATGTACTATGCAAGCAACAGCACAAGAAGGATAAAAACTTCAGCTGACTGGGTTAAATGCAATATAGTTATGTTTTCAGATGTAGTTTAATTCATATTTTAAATGAGCTTGCATTTTCACATACCTGTATATTTAGTTTTAATTTAATATTTTTTTGGTTTTATTTTAGTTTAGATATATTTTTATTTTTATATATAGATATTTAATTTTCATGTTTCATTGCATTTTCCTAGTTCCAAAATTGCTTTTGCTGTATATTTCGTTTTTATTTTATATAATTTGTTTTCATGTTTCATTGCGTATTCCGAATACCAAATTGCAATTTTTAGCAATTTTGTTAAAAGTTATATGCTTTTGTTATTTTATTATTTATTTGCTTATTTACAGTATGTTGCTATATGAGGTTTATTTATTTATTTTATTGTAATTATTTTAAATTTTTATTAGGATTTATTTTTACATTCTTAAAATCTATATCTAAACATCTTGGGTCAAAAAGGGACGAACCAAACGTTGGGTTGTAATTTTACCTTTGCTGGGTAGTTTTCTTTTAACCCTAAATGCATTGCTTGGTCAAATATAAACATTTTATAGGTTAAGTTAACCCAACGGCTGGGTTTGTCCCTTTTTGACCCAATGCTGGGTAACCCAAATAACCCAAATTATCTCAAAATAACCCAGCATTTTTTTGAGTGCAGTTTATTTAGTTTATTTATAATTACAAAATAGAACTTTGTTGTTATTGTTCAACCCCAACGAAATTGCACTTGTGTCAGGCTTTATCAGTGCATTATAAATTTAAAGGGAACTCTTGCACATATTTACAGGCAAAAATAATATACAAGTACTGTATAACATATAGCAGTATAACATAAAAAACAGTATAACGTAAAAATGACATAACATGAGACAAAACGATTGGGAAAAAGGGGTCTACAAAACTAGCAAAACAGGCTGACATCTGACGGGAACCTCAGTTATTGTGACAAGTGGAGCAGGCAGTTTCTGCCCTCTTTGCCACTCGTGGTACGAGATTTGAGGGCAATGTTTCTTCCAGGCAAGCAGCTGAAGATTGAGAGCACACCGGAAAGGAGAGTCAAAAGTGACTGCTCATTAGTTTGACTAGCTTCATGCAGGCAGGTAGAGCAGTGAGCTGGCCGTTTCACTCCCCGGGGGCACAGCCGTGCCAGGCTGGGTGAGAAATCCATGGGTTTGTGAAGAAGCCCTGAAACCATGTATAAAGCTCAATGTATGCCAGGTTTTCTCATTTGTATGCTATGCACAAGTTTATCTTATTTACCCGGGTTCCACAGCTAATCCACTCGCCTTTTATTGCTCTAGCTCTAGCTGCAAGTTAATGCAAGAAAATGTGCTATATGTTACCTAGAGATTATTTCTGTTTTACTAATTATTTTTTAAAGGCTGTAATTTAAGAAATGTTGATGTTTTGGGGTCATCCCTGCTGAAATGACCAGCGTCTGGTGTGACTATGTGGTTGTATCAGGTTTTTAAAGGGATAGTTCACCAAAAATGAGAATTCTTGCATTATTTACTCACCTTCATGTCATTCCAAATCTCTTGGACTTTCTTCTGCAGAGCACAAAAGAAGATCTTTTGAAAAATGTTGGCAATTAAACAACATTGGAGCCCCTTGACTTTCATTGTTTGGACACAAAACCACTGAGACATTTCTCAAAATGTCTTTTTTTGCGTTCCACAGCCTTTTATTACATAAAAGTGAGTAAATGATGCAATGATTTCAATTCTTTGGCGAATTATCCCTTTTAATACCTTAACCACGATGGGATGTTTATTTGATTTTATTTTTGTTGAACACTACGGCTATAGGCTATTTTACAGTACCTTCTAGATCAGCACCAAATCATGAAAATATCTCAAATTTGCGAAAATAAATCCTGTGCTTGTATTTTCAGCAGGGATTTTGCAATATTGAAATGGACATATTTGCTTGCTGCATATTTGCTTACATATTTGAACATCTTTGCTTACAGACATCTACATGCCTACTTTGCTTATCAAGATTTGCAATTCAAAGCTCCTGAAAATCTGCCGACTGCAGAAAAGTGTTAAATGGCTGAATAAAGGCACAGCAAAGCAGCGGGAAAGATGAACAGGAGGAATC
The DNA here is from genome assembly GCF_024868665.1 of Triplophysa rosa. Lineage (NCBI taxonomy): Eukaryota > Metazoa > Chordata > Actinopteri > Cypriniformes > Nemacheilidae > Triplophysa > Triplophysa rosa. Next base: position 21,772,209 of record NC_079898.1, on the reverse strand, counting down.
CAGAGCTGCTTATCGCTGCCGTCCTGTTTAGCTGTTTCACGGGTGGCACCGTCTACAGCCAGGCGACCTGCTGCAGGGCCGCGTCTCGTGACTGGCGCACCCTGCCAGAGAACATCAGCGTAAGGTGGACCCTCACTGAGAACACCTGCAGCAGCTCAACCCAGTGCTGGAACGGACGAACCGAGACGGACAGGTTGTGGTGGACAACTGGGTCATACCGCTTCCCTCAGCTGTGCCCACAGGAGCTTCAACTCGGAGATGTGATGTTCGTGTCTCTTGACAGAATGCTAGGACAATACGGTGTTTATCTGATCAATGTGTCCAAAGAGGAGTTCGACAGTTGCTTGGTAGTAAAGCCACGGAAGGACCAGCTAGTGTTTGTCAAAAGTATGAACGGTACTATGGAGGTGGAACCAAAATGGCTGATGTCCGGGATGAATTACTTCACAGTTGTGGGCAGAGGAAACGGTCATTTGTGCCGGCTCGGCCTTCGTGTTGCGGTTCTGGTCAAACCTCAGTGTTGCCGAAGCTCGCCTCTTCTTCGCCTGTGTTCGGGAAACGGTAAATGCAGAGCCACATTCAAAGATGATGCATATAGCTGTCTGTGCCACGAGCGTTTTTCAGGACGTTATTGCGAGAACTTTGATGGATGCTATGAACAGCCGTGCTTAAATGGATGCACCTGCTTGAGCAGAAGGACTGCCTACACAAATCTCCCTCCTTTTGAATGTCTTTGTCCTACTCAATTCACAGGTGAGGAAGTCTCGTTTGCTGTCAAGTGAACATTTGTTTGTTGTTCATGATATATAGTTTTAAGGCGTAGTTCACACGGAAATTAAAATGTTACATCATGTTTTTGTTCTGATTTTGTATTGGTTCTACAAAGTATTTTATGCAGAATGTTCAAGCTTCTGTTTCCCATATAATGTGAATGTGATATACTGGCGACCTTCAAAATGCACCATAAAAGTAGTCCATACATTTGTGTGCCAGTTTGGTGCGAGGAATAAACAGCTCTCAAAACTTATTTGTACTTATGTAATGATAAAAAAATAGATGCATTGTGCCAGATTTGACATATAAACAAAAAAAAAACAATAGAACGCTGTCCCAAACACAATTGAAAATGTAATGGATTTAATTGTATTTGTATTGGTTTTAATGGAAACTATAATGGTGCTTACTGTGATTGGTGGGATGTTGTATGGCAGGTGGGAACCATTAAATCCTATTGGAATGATGCCCAAAACACCCTACAAAAAGGAATTTTGTAATGGTTTTAATGGAAAAGCTAATTGTTCATAATGGTATTTTATTGGAAACCATTAGAATTTTGCCGATGGTTTCTATTGTGACAAATGTTTTATTTATGGTCGAATTGGACCTGTAATGTTAAGAGTCCATTATAAATCCATAAAGCATCTTCAGTCATCATGGATGGGAAGAGGTTTAATGGGTGTCCACCCACCTAAAAAGAACAACTCGGTTTCTTCCAAGACACGTATTTATTATTTATCTGTCATAATTGCAGACGCTCCACATTTAGCACTGTGCAATTACTTCATAACCAGCTCTCCCATGGGCCATTTATTTGAATAGCACTTTTTAAGATAATTTTTTCCCACTCTCACTGCCCATCTCTTTCCCTCCCTAATCATCATAATTATTCTCGAATGTTTTTTGTTGCACCTGAAAGCATTCCTAATTGCTCGATACTTTACCGTTTTCCTCCTCTAACCATTTAATTCAGATTTCTATTTTCTTCTCCCTGACCTGCTTGTCAATAAAATCGTCGTCCAAAAGTTGTTTAAACGCCGGTCTCTCGGTGAGCACCAAAAAGAGTCGAGAATGGTGTAATGTTGTCATACTAGCTAATGTGGTTTGTTTTTATGTCTGATGAATAATTCATTGTGCTTCTGTTGGAAGCTCTGGAGGCGGTTCCTTGGAGACTGCCGGGTACTGTGTTATCATAACTAGGCCAGAGTGATCAGAATCAGACTTGGGAGAGGATGGAAATTGATCACGAATGGAAGAAATAGCAAGAACAAGTTATTCAAGAGTGTCTTAAAGGCATAGTTCACCCAAAAATATATACTGTCATCATTTACTCACCTCTTTTCAATTCAAACCTGTATGACTTACTTTCTTTTGCAGAATACAAAAGAAGATATTTTGAAGAATGTTGGTAACTGAACAATGGTGGTACCCATTGACTTGCATTGGTTTTGTGTCTATACATTTACATTTAGTCATTTAGCAGACGCCTTTATCCAAAGCGACTTACAGATGAGGGAAACAATGGAAGCAATTGGAACAACATAAGGACAAGAAAAAGCATAAGTGCAATAAAAGAAAATTGGTCTCATGTAGCCTACCACAGTATACAGAGCTGTTTTTTTTTTTGATAGAGTAGAAAAGAGATAGACAATAGAAGTGAATGGGTGCCGGCGTTGTTCGGTTACCAACATTCTTCAAAATATCTTCTTTTGTGTTCTGCCAAAGAAAGAAAGTCATACAGGTTTTTACTGACAAGATGGTGAGTAAATGATGACTGAACTGTCACCAAGTTGAGAGAGATTTTTTAAATGAAATTTTGGCAAAGATACTTTGAACATTATTGCATTACCTGTAGACAGAAATGACCATTAGCAGAAACTCAATTTTTTACATTATTGCTAGTAATGAAGCACAATGCATTGTGGGATTGCTATCTTTGCAAAGGATACATTCGATGCTGCCTCAGAACTTTAGCAAGAAAATGTACCTTAAATGCATTTGTACTATGTGATGTATGAATACTGATAATATCTAGATTTTCTTACCATAGGCATCAACTGCTCTGAAATCATTGGCCAACAAAACTGCAGCAAAAGATGCAAGAAAGGAACGTGCCAACAAATCTCTTCGACCTCCTACAGATGTGAATGTCTGACAGGATACGCGGGTACCTAGATTCAAATGTTTGAAAAGCTTTCATTTTATGCGCTCCTCAAAAGAATGATATGTCTTTCCATTAATGGATGTTAAATTCTTTTACTGTTTAGCTTCATTTGACTCATTATGTTTTGATAATAAGTCATGTGATTAATAGCGGGTCACTTTGGGGGCCTTCACAATGGAAGCGCAATTATGCAAACCCACATCTGAGCGAGGCTTTTTCATATCTCTCCTCACACTAAGCTGTCTTTTCTAAGTGCCTGTGAAAAGGCAGATTTGAAAAATGAAACAATTGAAGCCTTTATCCATAAAAGTCTCTGAAAGATTCATGATGCGTAAATGGACAATTATTTAATAAAGCATTTAGCCGGATCTTTATTTGAATGATGTGCTAAGGTTGATTAAACTCACGAATGCCGTCTTTCCTGTAGTAAACAGATATTTACCCGGTCTGTTTGTAAGACTTGCTTTTGGAAAGTAATGACTCTCATTTGCTTCTGTAAAATCATTGCAGGGCTAATGAGCATCTCACCACGTGAGACAAAAGTTTCATCGTCCCTTGGGTGTTTCTGATAATAACATCATGATAGAGTTTGCAGACTGAAGTCCAGGTGGCCTCTGCTTGTTGATTAATTGGCTTTCTTGTAGTGGCGATTTGTTCCTGCAGATAGCGGCCTCTAATGTCATGCTTACGGCTTTTAAGCCGCCGAAGAAAAATTTCTATCTTGTCTGACGCAGATTTAGCACTGTCCGGAACTATGATGAATTTCCACTGGAGATTCGCCGCTCGAGGGACGCCGGCCGGGCTGCTCGTGCGGTTTCGAGGAAAACGTCATTTGAGGAAACGGTCTGCTTTGGAACAATCACTAGGTTTTCATGGATCTCCGAGGGTTTATTTTTGCAGGAATCCATTTTTTTGATGTACTGTAGACAGGTGCTCAAGCCCACCTTTGCTGTGGTTTGAAGGTCAGATGGTGTCGTCATTGACCCTGAGGTTTAGAAAAACACCTTTTGCAGGCATGTGGGAAGGATGATGGTTGTAAGGTTTATAAAATAAATTTTTCTGATTTGCCATCAGCGCAACCTAATGATTCAACTCCCCGCAAGGCTTAAAGAACTGTTGCACCACGATGGGTGTATTTCATCTCTCATTCCATATTCTAGGAGCACCTTGTACAGAACTGAAAGTAACCGGTCTCCAGTTCTGCTCTGTTTGGGCCCCCTGTGGGGCCAGCAGCTGATTCTGACTTTACCCAAACTGTCACCCCATTAATCATAGCGAAGTTAATGTCTGGCACTGGTACCGGCTGCCCTTACAGAACAGAGCCCTATACTGTACACACATAATAATGAACCCCACTCGTGGGACTCTTCAAATGAGATTTTCTTTTGATTCGGCTCTCCTGTGTACCTCATTCAGACTGCCAGAGGTGTTTGTATCCGCATGTTACAAAATTAATAGGATTTGCCCTATTGGATGCACTGTTAATTTTGCTATTCTGTTGAAATCTGAATAGTGCTGTTGGCTTTTGATGGCGAATTGGCTTTTGATTTTGACGGTTGATATTCTAAGATAAATAAAAAAATACAGCCGCGGAAAAAAAAATGAAGAGACCATTCCAAATTTTAATTTAATCAGAATTTCTAGATGTATTGTGGCCATTCCAGTCCAGTGTCTGATAAATTTGAACAAAATCAGACCTCAGGAGTGACAAAGTCATCCAACAGTATTGTGTCGGAATGACAGAATGACAAGACACATGAAAATTGTAATAAAATCGAGGTTATCACTTTTTTATTTTTTTACTTTTCCTAAATACTTGTAGAAATATTACTGTTGTATTGCTTAAAAGTTTTCTTTGCAGTATTTGAGGTCTGAAAAAATACAGAGCATCTTTTCTGTTATTTTCACCTGTTTCTCCAGTTTTCATTCAAATAACTCAACTCAACTTTATTTATATAGCGCTTTTTACAATTTTCATTGTTACAAAGCAGCTGTATATGAGACATATTGACATATGAGCATAACAATTAAAGTTGTACCTGTAAAAACAAGAAAAAGGTGAAAACACAGAAGACAGACGTACCCACATACAGACGCTCCACACACACAATATGCACACGTACTAACACACATAGACATAGACACACACACACACACACACACACACACACACACACACACAAAGACGCAAAATAAAAAATTATTGCAAATAAATATTTGCAAAGTTTATTGCAAATAAATGCAAATAGAAACATTTTCATTTGAAATTTGGGAGAAATATTGTTATTAGTTCCCAGAATGAAACAAAAGCGATTATTTTACCTAAACACATAAATGGTCAATTCAGAAAAACTGAAAATAATTTTGAAATGGTATGTTAATTTTTTCTGCGGCTGTAAATCATCAAACATGATGGTGATGTTTTATTATTGTAAACGCCTCTTGTGAGGACATTGGTCAATCAGCGGTAGTTGCAAAAAGGAAAATGTTAAGCTTCAAGCTGTATTACGTCAAGAGCTTTTCATATTCAATTTCCCGCTGTGGATCCCCAAGAAACATTGCAGATAGACGTACGCCCACTCCTACGCCCAGTGGCGTGTCCTCAAAAGCAGTCGGGGGGCCTGTTGGGAGCGGTGACCTTTGCATCATCTGGTGAGCTTAACTCACCGAAATGTGCTTTAAAAACTGAACGACAAAAGGAAAGCAAAACGCAGTAACAAGGAAGATAAATGAGTTCACTCGTGCTGAGGAGCATGAGGGGAAAAAAGGAAAAGCAAACAGCTTGCCACAAGGGAATAAAATCAAATCATGTTCACCTTGAACTTACAGTGCTGCATAGTCAAGTCTAAATTTAACCTGCAGAATCCGGATTCGGTGCGATGGGGGTTGTTTGGTTTAAGAGAGGTGTGGATTTAATTTGGTCTCTTGAACCTCGACGTTAACAAAGCGTAGTTAAAGAGTGTTGAAGGGTGAATGTGTTGCAAGCTTTATGTTCTCATTTTTCATCTGACCAAATGAGAACCAAGGGATGGCACGCTGAGTCTTGTACTGTTTATATGCTGGAGTAATTGTCCAGTGTCATTACAGTCATAAAGTTTGAACGTTTGTTCTCGCTAAGCAGCCAGGAGTTTATAGCTATTATGAAGATGATTTGGAAGCTAAACATAAGCTGCTGTCCTAAAATGAGATCATTAATGTATTTCAATACAATTTAAACATTTCATAAAAATCTTACATAATCATTCACGATAATGGTTAAAGTGGCCATTTTGTCTTTAAATGGCCTGCTTCAAGACATTATTTTACTGTAAGAATGGGTTGCTAATAAGCTGATGCTGTACGGTTACTGTCATCGGAAATAAAAGCCCCAAAGATCCTGATTCACATTTGGAAGTCACTCCTTGGTTTAATTGAATCGCAAAATATCAAACCAAAAAACATTTTAAATTGGGACAAGTGCAAAACATTTCTCAAAAAGATTTCTGCTTTTTGTAGTTCTGAGAAAATGGTTGTTTGTTTGCAGTAGGGATGTAACGATTATCGGTTTAATGGTTTGCCGTGATAATAACGCCCAACGGTTATTATTACTGTGTCATATTTTAATTACCGTTCTACCACGGGCTGTTGAATGCTTCAATCTGATTGGTTGACAAATGTTCTATGGGTATGCATTAACTTTCAGTAAAATGTACACCTATGAAGGTGTTTCAGGTCTGCTGACCGCATTACAGTTCCATATCACTTCGCCAAGTTTAAACTTTCGACTAATTGAACGGCCCGTCGTCAATTATTCCTTACTTAAACCTTACCAGTGTTATAACCAAAGTTATCAAGAGTATTACGTAGATGCAACATGAAACGTGGGTTTTGTTCATTTATGTCAGGAAAGTAAATCAGGAACAAAATAGAACGAGACATACCTATTTATTCACGTCTGCCCCTAGAACATGTTAATAAAACCATAATAATATTGATAATCGTGATAATGTCGTTCACTATAATCGTGATCTGAAATTTTCACATCGTTACATCTCTAGTTTGCAGATGCCCCGTGCTCTTATATTTTTCTGCCTAATGCAATTATATTCAGACGTTTTGCAAAGAACATCAAAGAAAAAAATAAGTAACTGCAGGTTACAATGTTTTTCAGCCGTAATCTTCAAGTGTAACAGAAAAATAACAAGAAATCCTTCATAGGCCTACTAAATTACTTTGGTAGCCTTTAATGATGGCAGTTAAGGACATTATGCCATAAAAATAAGAACATGTTAATGTGCAGTTTAACCTCTGTAGCAAGAAAATCACGTAATTCAGCCGTTTAATATCACGGACACGTGAGGTCAATTGAATATACATTGTCTAAATCAAAAACAATTTGACGGATGTATTTTCACTCATTGTAGTTTATGGTCATTGACTCATTTGGTATTAATTTATTCTCCATAAATTCTCTCATTGCAGGTGCCTACTGTGAGCGAAAGAGTCGTCTCTGCGATTCAAACCCGTGCAGGAATGGTGGTCGGTGTGAGGAGACTGTTAATGGATATGTTTGCAAACGCCCCGGGGGGTTCACAGGCCTCAGCTGCGAGACCACCACTGAGGTTGACAGCTACTGCAAGTCTAACGGATGTCAATTGGATGAAGTCTGTGCCGCGGACAAACCTGTGAGGCCTTTTTATTTATTTATTCATTTTTTTGGCTTCATTCTTCCTAATGCCAGGTTCTGCTCCGGAGAATGAGATTAATTTGAAATGCCACATGCAAATTTGCATGACGCTCCTCAAGCGGTTCTGTGTGTGTTTTGTTGGGGGTTACAATAATAATGAATAATTGTTTTGATAGCAGAATGGGTCTGGCATATGTAACAAAGTTTTGATTGGACTTGGGCAAGCTGTTGCATATTTGCAGAGTGGCAGTGTTGGAAAAGCCTGTCATGATTGTTCAGGGCGCGTCTCAGTCAGATCTCTTGTTCAGCTGTCAGTACATTGCTTAGTAAGTCATTTTTAGGACAACACAATTGCACTTAAACATTGGATGCTTCTTAATTCTTATTTGTGACCCTGGATCACAAAACCAGTCATAAGTAGCACAAGTATATTTGTAGCAATAGCAACAATACACTGTACAGGTCAAAATTATCGATTTTTCTTTTTTGCCAAAAACATCAGGATATTAAAGGTACAATGCGGGATGTTTTGTATGATCTATTAACAGAAATGCAATATAACACACAAAACTGTGTCTTTAGATGTGTATAAAAACCTTACGTAATGAAAAGTTATGTTTTTATTACTTTAGAATAAACCAGTTGTATCTACATAGGGAGCGGGCCTATCTACATGGAATTTATGTTGCGCAGCCATGTTTTGTACAGTAAGCTCTAACGGACAAACAGCTCTACAGAGCGCGTTTCGTATATGTTGGTCTTCGTGTGTTTTTTTAGACGCAGCTTGGGTCATCACTGAGTTGAAGACGCACAAAGTAGTAAGTCGTAGTACGGAGAGGAGGAGGAGTAGTCGTCGTCTAGCTGAAGCAACTGATTGTTCTGTCTTAGAAGTTTTGATAAAATGGAGGACCATGCGTATTGTGCACAAGAGCTGACAGAGCGTGAATCTCCGTCGTCAAAGAAGCGCAAACGTGATGCTGCCAGACGAATTAGAGACAAACGGCGGCAGAAATCCAGGATAAACATCGGTGTATCTATTACCAGATGGAAGGCACTGTTGAAAGACAAATGTTTTCAAGGTGACGCCGAAGTTGCCTGTTTTCTGCTAGACTGGTAAGATAATTCAACATTTTCAATGTTTCCACTTTGTTTACCAAACTGTTTTGTTGAAACGGTAACGTTAGCATTTTATACAAATGGCCATATAACCTCCGAATAATAATGTTTTTCCGTCCCTGCGGTACGTACTCCGGTTGTTCCTGACTTTACAAAGGGGGAGACAAACGTCTACTAACTTACACCTAACTGCCTATGTCGCTGTCAGATCAAACGCTTTGAACAGCGTTGCTATTTACGATTAGCTAACTTTAGTTACTTCACTACTCTCAGCGTGTACTAGATAGCACGCAAGAAATATATCTAATTATAGAATTGTAACAGTAACTTTCGCAATAGAATACATTTTAAATGATTAATTACGTTAATATATTGCCTTGCCTTACCTTACCTAAAGAAACATCGTTGCTTGTATCACTGCTATCCGCTGTCTCAGTAGACGACATCTTTTTTTACTGTTGCGGCCACCGTCGTACTTCGAAAGGGAGGGGTGAGCAAATGACTCAGAGATTCGTTGCAAAACTATAATACAATTCTAGTGGCCGCTGATTTTCAAGAACTGCGCAGTAAAGTAAAGATTTTATGAAGATATTTTGTAAATTTCCTACCTTAGATATATCAAAATTTTATTTTTGTCAGTGGATGCAGCAAAATCCCGAACAAAAATGTCCGGAAACACGCCTATAAACTTCACTCGCTGCTGCCCGCGCTGGGAATTACCCACTCAAGTTTGGTATCTATATGTAAAGCTTAGAATTTCTGCATTTGGGTTCATCTACTCTTCACAATGTCATAACAGCGATAAGCCAATAGAGAGCATTAAAACAAACCTGTTTCTTCTGATGAACAACTTTAAAGGAGATTTTTCTCAATATTTCTCAGATTTTCAAATAGTTGTATCTTGGCTAAAAAGAATCCTAACAAACATTACATCAACGGAAAGCTTACCTATTCCGCTTTCAAATGATTTATAAATCCCGGTTTCAGAAAATTTACCCTTATGACTGGTTTGGTGGTCCAGGGTCACATTTTTGCGTCCTCGCTTCCTTTCCTCGTGTCTTAGCATCACCCCTTCAGGATGCAAGAAAAGGATGCCAAGAAACAGGTGGTGAAAGTGAGGATGATTCTAAGGGCCCTCGCTTTTTGTGGCCCTCCATTAACGAACAACGGGTGAGAATGTGAAGGGACCAAGGCCCAGCCTTATATTTAGTCAGGGGGCCCAGAACAGCTAGTGGCGCCCCTGCCAGGAATAGAAGCTAGGGCAGAAGAATCGAAGCGAAGTGAAATGATGATTTTACACAGCTGGACTTTGCACATTAGAATGAATTAGAATTAAATACATGCTTTGTGAAGTTAAATAAATACTTAACAGTATGTAGAGTTCATAGCCCCACTACATTAAAATAAAGTTAAACATACTCAAAATGTGTGTGGTGTATTTCAAATATATGGTAGACAAATACTGTCTAACATGAGTCCACGTTCACGATTTCTTAGTGAGGAATACTGACTTTCATGCTTTTTTGTGTACAATTTGAAGATATGACGACATTAATAGGAAGGAGAATTTATACGTGTGTCAGGTTTAGTCGATAAAAGCTTTCCGCAGAGTGTATTCTTTGCGGATTGTCCTCCCTCCTTCTCTTACCTCCTCATGGTGCAATAATTGAATTGAGATGTCCTTCAAGATGCCTGAACTTGATCCGTTTCTGGGTTGCAGGCTGGAGGACGGAGGTGAGAGGGAAGGAGGAAGCATCAGTTTGAGTACTGAGAAGCACCTATAAGTGTCTTTAAAACCCTTATGAAAATTAACCATGGTTTAAAACAAAAATAAAACATGGTTTTACTACAGTCAAAAACAAAAGCTCATGGTTACTTTAGTCGACAAAATAACCATGGTTTTCAAAAAGCATAGTTAAATCATGGTTACTGCAGTAAAACCATGTTTTTTCCAATAGTAATCAATACACCAGAAAACCAAAAAAAACATTGTTAATCCCAGAATGCATTGTAAAATCCAATAAACATTGGTTACACAATGTACTTGTTTGCTGAATCATTAAATCATTAAAAGTCCGTCAGGTAATCAGATGATAGGTGTGAATGTAAATATATAACAACGATGCCTTTTCTGTTTTAAAAAAAATACATATTTTTTTGTAATCGTTTATCTTAATGTGCATGAATTATAAACAATCATGCAAATCTTAGTGTTTTATACAGGATTTACTTTTGTTAAATACTCAACTTTCTAGTTTATGAAGTTTCTGCTATTTTATTTGATCAGCCTGCATTTGTTTAACGGCTTAGTGCCATAATGTATGCACGTTATTTGTTTTGCTTATAAAAGATGCAGGACAAGTGCATACAGTTTTTTTATTACGACGCTTTACCAAGCAGCTACAACAATGGTGTGTTATACAGGAATGTTGTTGATGCATACCAGCTCTGTTTTAATGTGTGGCCTTGTAGTCATGTCACAGGTAATTGAATCATTAGCGTCCTGATTTTTAGGGGATCAAGGCCCTTGCTAGTGCACAAATTAGCGTATATGTCATACTAATTCATGACATAGGGAACTAAAGAGGCAGCTACACAGCTCGCTATTCACGAACCATCAATCGCTTGTAGTTTTCCCATTATGTACGTGTAGATGAATTTAGCAGAAAGTGGGCCAATGGCAGACTAATTGTCTCGTTTGACCTTCATTGAGTGAATTCGACACATGGTCCCGACCGAAGCGGATTCTCACAAGATTTGTCGTTCGAGAGCACGGACAGTAAAGATAGACTCCAATCTCTGCTTCACACACACACCCACACGAACGCACGCTGTCAGACACGTTAAATTGATTTGTTTGACATTGATTTGGTGTGTCTGAGACATCTTCCTAAGAGAGCTCATCTGTATGAAAATGAAATAATCCTTCACGCCCGCTCCAGAACAGCACCAATGCTAATATCAGTGGGAGTCTCTGTCTTTCTTTCATCTGGGATTGTTCTCGGCTTCTATTACTCATCAGAGTCAGAAAAAATTATTGATGTCGGGATCGGTTAGTGGAAGTGGGAGTGCAGGAGCGGCTAATGACTTGTCTCTTGTATTGCTCTTTCAGCTCTCACCGTATGGATGCTCTCATGCTGCTTGTTTGCGACAGTTGTTCGGCTCCAAAACTTTTCTGCTTGAGGTTGCTAATTTCGAATGTCCGTAAGAAGTTGCTCAAGGTTATCCACGCTTTAACAGTGACAGAATCTGGTGCCAAATCTGGGCACGTTCTGTATGTTTTGGTCCAATCAATGTGTGTGATGTTCCCAGTTTTATAACTAGATTATGCAACTTTAGCTTGGATTTCAAAGTAGCCATAGTACTTTAATGCACAAGTACACATAGTACACAAGTAGCCATTAAAATGTCAAAAATAGGTGTATATTGCTGTAAATTATATATTATAAAACCGATTTCAAGATAGCACTCAAATTTTCATCTCATTATAATAATTGTGTTGTTTTGCACGAATCATTTTTTCTTTCTGTGTGTTTTTCAACAGAATTCCTCATGCGTTTGTGTGGGCCTGGAGTGCAGCGAGCAGCCGGAGGTGTGTGGCACGCTACCTTGTCTCAACGGCGGCACCTGTGTGGCTCTGAATGGCCAGTTTCAGTGCAGGTAAGAATGTAAGAAGTCTGCTGTGAAAAGAGGTTTACAATTCAGGCCAATGGGACTACTGTTTCTGGTCAACACATTTTAATGATCATTTTTATGGCTCAGAGCTATTGGCCGAGCTTTAGAGGTGTTTAGAAGTTCTGTTTCATGAAAAACTTTCAGAAATGCCAATATTTAATAGTGTCTGTAATCAAATGCATTTTCTGACATGCTCAAAATAACAAATTGCTGTGTGATGAAACTGACATTTTGAAACATTTGGGAATTCAGTAAGAATGAACTGCACCCGCTGATAGTCGTGTTATCTGTGCGAGATTGGCTAATGGAATTATGCAAATCAGCCGACAGCGCAAACACACAAAAATAAGTGCCGAACAAATTTAGCACGGTGCAGTTCTGAGTTCAAGAATGTGGAGTGTGCATGTTTCTATTGTTCCTCTTTTTTTGAGTTGCCCTTTTTGCAGGTTTGTTCTAGGAAGTGAAGTATGCATGCTTTCAGTATTGACATTTGTAAGGTCTCCGTCTTGCAGTTCAGTTTTGAGGTTTGGGGTGTGGAGTATGCAGGGTTGACTTTTGTGAGTTTCCCGTCTCGAATGTCAGTTCTGAATTCTAGGATGTGGAATACGCATGCCTCTAGCATCGGCTTTTATCAGTTGTGTGTTCTAGGGTGTGGAGTATGCATGCCTCCAGTCTTGACTCTTTAGTTCTCAATCTTGCAAATCTCTTCTGATTTTTTGGGCGCTATACGTCTTTATGGGATGTGAAGTGTGCATTTTTAGTGGTTTTGTGAGTTTCCTATCTTGCAAATCTCTTCTGATTTCTAGGGTGCGGTGTGTCTTTGTTCAGTGTGAAGTATACATGATTCTAGTGCTTTTGTGAGTTAACCATCATGCAATTCTGAGCTCTAGAGTGTGGAGTATGCATGCCTCCAGCATTGACTTTTATCAGTTGTGAGTTATAGGAAGTAGAGTATGCATGCTTCGAACATTGACTCCATCTTGCAAATCACTTTTTGGGTGTGGTGTTTGCATACTTCCAATGTTGACTTGTGAATTGCCCATCTTGCAGTGTAGTTCTGAGTTCTAAAGTGTGGAGTATGCATGCTTTAGAATTGACTCTTGTCAGTTTCCCCATCTTGCACATCAGTTCTGTGTTCTAGGGTGTGGAGTATGCATGCTTCCAGTGTTGGCTTGTCAGTTCTGAGTTCTAGTAAGTGTAGTATGTATACTTCCAGCACTGACTTCTGTGAGTTTCTCATTTTGTAGGTCAGTTCAGGGTAGTAGGATGTGAAGTGTGCTTCCAGCATTGACTCTTGTGAGTTCCCCATTTTATGCTGCGGTCAGATTAGACAAAAATTCGTTCGGACAGTGCTGCGAAAATGGGCGGGAGTGATTCCTCCATCTTTTACATTTCTGTACCGAGAGGTCACGCTGTGACGTTTTGATCTTCTATTGGTCTCGCGCACTCACGTGGCGCGAATTCGCAGGTCAGAGTTCATCAAGCTTGAACTTTGCTACGCAGTGAAATATCTTCGGACGGGCTTGCGTTTCCGGTCGGTCGCATGCGTATGAATGGAAGTCAATGGTGCGAAAAGTCAAGTGTGACCGCGGATTTAGAGTGTAGATCTGAGTTCTAGGGTGTGGAGTATGCATGCCTTCATCATTGACTTTTTATCAGTTGTGAGTTCTAAAGTGTGGAGTATGCATGCTTTTAGTGTTGACTCTTGTCAGTTTTCCATCTTGCACGTCAGTTCTGAGTTCTAGGGTGTGGAGTATGCATGCTTCCAGGATTGACTTTTGTGAGTTTCCCATCTTGCACGTCAGTTCCGAGTTCTAGGAAGTGAAGTATGCATGCCTCCAGCATTGACTTTTCCAGCAAATCTTTTCTCAGTTCTAGGGTGTGGAGTATGCATGCTTCCAGCATGTGAGTAAGGTGTAATCTAAATGACAAAAACTCACTTTCAGTTACAAAATAAGTGTAGTGTATTTGTGCTCAAATTATCAATAAAGATGATTTTGTTTACATAAGCATTGTAGATTGCTACAGTCAGTGCACTAATAGGCTATAGCACTGCACAAAGTAGAATCACTGTTGGTTGGTGAACAGGTAACATGTGTTGTGTATTTCTGACCATTTCTTAGTATATAATTGTTTAAAACACAGCTTCCGTCAGTTGACAGTAAAGTGTTCATTAAATTTCCAGTTGTAGGGTTGACACACACCCTGTGACTGCTTTTGAACTTCTTCCTGCCGATAATGAGAGAAAATGTGCAGTCTCGGCCGCTTTAGCTTCATGATTTCCTGCAGTCAGTCTTAGGAGGGGTTCACAAACTATGGCTTTTGGTTCTGGTGTTCATCTTCCCAGTTTTTATTAGCAAAGATCTCTTGAATCAATACATTTGATTGCCCCTCTGACTAAATGACAAACGGCAGATAAGATAACGATTGAAAAGGAAAAAAATAATTAAAATTTGAGGGAGGAAAATGACTAGAGCATGATAATAATGTGCGTGTGTGTGTGTGGTATTGTGTGAACGTGTGTTTGTGTGTACTAGGAAGTGCAGATAAAAGCAATAGCGCTTGGTCACATGGGAGCTTGTGTTAATAATTGAGTGATCTTGCCTTTGTGTGGCAGAATAATATCACTGAAGTCTTATCAGAGCAGAAGGAAGTGAAAGATCTGATAGTGGCCTAAGAAAAAAGAGAATATTATTTATTTGTCAAGCAGATGTGCCAGAGGTTGGCCGTTTAGCAGACATTTCTCATCAATTTACTTAACAAAAGATCTTTTATTATTACACTGATGTCTCAGAGGAACACATGACAAGTGAGGTCTAAATAAAGCTGTGAGGTGGCTGAATTACATCATACCTGCATTGACAGTTTCTCTGGGTTCTTACAAGTCTATTTTTGGACTATATATACAGTATGTGAGGGCTAACGCTAATGTCTCTCTGTAGATGCCGACCAGGTTTTTCCGGAAAGAACTGTGAGGAGATAATTGACTTCTGCAAGCAGCTCGGTATTAGCTGCCTGAATGAGTGATTGTGTCTCAACTTAGTTGGAGGATATAATGTAAGTAACCTCAATTGTTGAATAATGAATGGCTGTTCAGTGAAATATATGAAAAATAAATGTCAGATAACATGCATTCATTAAATAAGTGCAGGTTACATGACAAAACATCTTCCCATAAATTAGAAGAAATGTAGAAGATATTTGCTGTGCTGTTACATGACATGGAGAATGATGGGTGTAAATCTACGTATCTGCAGCTGCTTGAGATGCATCTGAGAGGAAACTATTAGTATTTTGAGTTTATTTTGATTTCTTTATGTGTAAATTGTGCTGTAACTGCACTGTAGAAGTTATTATTCAATGAGTAAGTATTGTTTAGTGGATGGGTTCAGGAGCGAGATGATTTGTAATGGCGTTACGTAATAATCAGGCTATATTCTGTTAGAATTACATTGAAAAGGCCACAGTCAGATATTGCCGAAGGGTATTGCTAGCAGGATTTCTGTTTCAGATGTCTAATAAGATTTTATCCTATAGGTCTGAATGCACTGTAGTCACTTTGGATAAAAAGGGTCTGTCAAACCATTAAATAGAAAATGTGAAATTTTACAATAAGGTACCTATCCCATGGTGCACTACTTCCTAGCTTTTTCCTGTAACCTCAATGACCAGGTTGTAACATTGTGCCAAAGTATTTTTCATGTCACTCACACCTCCGGCTCATATAATTATATAATTGACACAGTGGGTTCTCCTGGCGCCCGTTCAGATACAGCCGTGATGTGACAAATAATGAATATCCTACCAAAAATTGCGCCCCAACCCGAATGGCCAATATTCATTTATTCATTTCTAAGAGTTCTTAGCCTCACAGGCACATTATAACGGCCGTGATTTATGCTCGTGTCTCAAGGTCTCTGCCGTCCTCCTCCCTTTCATTATCATCTTTCTGTCACTCCAATCAACAGATCTGCTGTTTGAGCGATGTGGCACAGTTTCACACAGTCGATTGATGCACTTGCATCTGTTTTTGTTATGAGGTGCTATATAATGTGCACTTCACATGCATTGATTTCCATCAAGTGCAATTTTTTAAACTATCAGAACGGGTTGTTCATATGTGCTTCATCTGCCACAGCGTTTGCGTACGTGTGGTGTGAATGCGTGTCATATGTCATATAATAACAATAAAAGTCTGCGTTATTTATATATATATTTAAGCTGCCGCTCTACGCAGATCTGACGCCTCTCCCATTTTCACAACTCTTTTCATTCATTTTAGATTTAGACACGTTGAAGTCTGTGCTTATGCGAAACAAAACGGGCTTTCTGGCATAATCTTGTGTGGTTTTGTTCATTCAAGCACGAAAGAGAACTTAATACTGGTGTGCATAACTGTTGATTCACTATAAGTTCATGCGGTTTACATTATGCATGTACGCACCGATTGCCAACAAAACACAGACATATGACTCCGTTTCACTTACTGCGTGCGGTTCAAGTCCGGCATCTTTTAGCGCTGGAACCGCTCCATCTATCAGTTTCACACAATCTGCAAATCCAGCGTTATATCCACCGTTTATATACTGTAACATTCCTCACCGAAATGCAGTGAACAAACAAACACAGCTGAACTTCGCGAACGAAAGAGCACATTTGGACATTTTCACTTAGGGGTGTACTGACTTTCGTTGCCAGCGGTTTAGACATTAATGGCTGTGCGTTGAGCTATTTTGAGGGGACAGCAAATTGACACTGTTATACAAGCTGTACACTCACTACTTTATATTGTAGCAAAGTGTCATTTCTTCAGTGTTGTCCCATGAAAAGATATAATAAAATATTTACAAAAATGTGAGGGGTGTACTCACTTCTGTGAGATACTGTATGTAAACCTAAGTTATTATAAGAGGTGATCTGGAATTGATGGTGAGCGTGATGCTTACAGACATAATCTGGTTTACTTTCTAATCAGCGTCAGGCATATTTAAACTTGACATTGTCCAAGAAACAGACACACCATTGCTATTTCTTTATTTGTAAATTGGTAAAATGCTTGCTGATGATCAACAGTTTAGTTTATCATCTCAGAGATACTGTATGATTGTAATTTTGAGAGCAAATATGACTCGTAAAGCAAAGGATTTAATTATACATGTTTTTTGATGAAAGATAATGAGTAGAACTTTACTTTGTAGCCAACATTATAAAGATCTAAGCTAAAATATGAGTAGAAACTTGTGGTGTGGTGCTGCCTGATTGAATTTCTATTAATTGATGTCACTCATGACGTCATCTTTTTTCCACACAGTGTCTCTGTGCACCAGGATGGACGGGGGAGTTTTGTCAGTACTTGGATAACTCGTGCTCAGCCTATCCAAACAGATGCTTGAATGGAGCTACATGCATCAGTATGAGTCAACCGAGCGCACCCCCGCATTATACATGCACCTGTCTCCCTGGATACACAGGTTAAAAGAAAACTATATCAACAATCCTCCATGTACTATACTGATTTAAGTTGCTCGAGTTTGCACAGAGTTTGCCTGTGACAGCTTTATAGAGATAAACTAAGATTCTGATTTTTTTTAACCATTGTCAGGTTTTGCTCAAGGACTGAAAGTGCAAATATGATCTTTTATAAAAACAAGAACCTTGTGTGGTAACGGATCGGAGTACAAATATATTTTTACATTTCTATTGAATCTAAAGGTAGCAAATGGGATGTACAATTATAAGAATTTAATTTGAGGGGAGGAATAAATAAAATGGTATAAAATTCAAAGGAACTCATATAAAGTGTAGTTTTTCCTATTTCATTTCCCAGTATGAATGATTTGGTTTGGCGAATTTAGTTCAAACTCGAGCTCATAAAGTGAAAAGGTGTCAGTTCTTAAAGTCTGCCCTTACACGGAGCTGACACGCGTTTCATATCTTTGTCATCCATCAGAGTGTGTATTCCAGCGAGACGAGTCCCGTTGCCCTGGGGCATCTTTTTACCGTAACTCATCTTTGCACATTGCCCTTCTAACTGGATTATTCCATAATTTGTTTCATCGTGCCTGCTAAATGAAGGGCAAATGGAGGTTAGAGAACACTTAATCGGAAAATCTAACTGGGAAAATGAGATCTTTCATTAGTTTGGCCACCAATTTATGAGCACAGGAGGAAGTGTTTGCTTAAACAAAACCGAAAACATACAAACAACGAGACAATTGGTTTACTGGATTTCCTCTTTTGTAGTGTGTTGATCTTGTTAAATACATCATGGTTTGATGGCACAGAGAAATGCAAACATGGCTTTTGTATGCGCTTTACATATGACACCCATAGAAATGTTTTTATCTAAGTGATTTTTATCTATATTTTGGTTGCTTCTATCGGATCATAGATGCATTTGTGTCCTTGTTTACTTGCCAGCAACAAAATGTCTCTTTGTTGGTTATATAATGGATTAGAACTGTAAACGTGTCACAGCTCAATCCTCAATGTTTTGTTTAGATGATGCAAATGATATCTTCATCGATTAATGACCCCGGAGAGGTACAAACGTCTCATTTTTCACCACGATTTTGCCAGAAGGCCAGTGTGAAATGTCAAGTGATTACATTATGATCGGCTCCAAGTCACATGACACGTTGTGCCTCAGTATGTGGCTTCTCACACATCAAAGAGAATAGGTAGGAGTAGCAGATCTTGCTCGGGATAAGACATTAGTGTCTTTTTATACAGCTTTTCATGCAAAAATCTCATTTAAAGATTACCAATCTATGTTATGTTAATTGTATCATGAAACAGAAGTCACACATAGGGATCCACGACTCGGATCTGTCAAGCAGCTGGCTTAGCGACCTTCAGAGATGTTGAATTGTAGATGATAGGCATGGGCCGGTATGAGATTTTGACGGTATGGTAACCTTAAGCCAAACTATCACGGTATGGCGGTATTGCGGTTGCAGCTTTAACATGTGTTATTTTAAATGTCTGAGTAAAAAACATTGAACACAATAGATTTGATTTTTAAGCAACACAAAATATTTGGAACAGTAGTAAACATGAACAGAATGTCAGGTTAGATCAGTGCTTCCCCAACATTTTGAAAGCATGGCACCCTTTCTAGTCTTCTTTTAAATGCATTTCCCTTTAATTAAACTTACATGCATTCATCCATACATATATACATAAATAAATTAAATGCAGATGAGCAAACACCTCGTTTCTTAAAGGGGTCATATGGCTTTGGTGTGTTATGAGTTGCCATGCATGTATTAGACATGTAAAATTGCAAAAATTAAAGTGTCAGAACAACAGATGCATTCTATCTAAAAGCGAATGCTCACCCAGACCTGCCTGAAATGCCTCGTGTAACCACACCCCCACAAATCTACGTCAGTTCGTGGTATGATTTGACTAAGACCGCCCAAATGTATAGGCAAGTAAGGTGGGCGTACCTGTCAGTACAATTACTCTGGAACCTGATGTTCCAAATATGGTAAGAGGCGTTACATTTCCATCACACACTTGCAGTATTCGACCAATCACTATGCACTGGTTAACTGGCCAATCATAGCACACCTCGCTTTTCAGAGCGATGAGCTTTGTAAAAAATCTGCGGGTTTCAGAGAGGCGGGGCAAAGAGGAGACACAAACATGCACGGTATGTGGAAAATACAGCGGTTTTCATCCTTAAATCGTGTTTACACATTGCATTACATCTAAAACAAACTGTAATATTCGTTTTAGCCTTGTCATATGACCCCTTTAAAGGAATAGTTGCCCTATAATGTTTAAGAGTTGTTTACTTAACCTCATATTTTCTAAGTCTGTTTTTCTGGAAAAGTAAATTTTTCACAAAAATGTGAGCACGTTAGTCATATTTTTTGTCTTTTGTGAAACTTGACAGACAAGATAATCAGTTTTTATGTTCCATTGGATAACAAGAACAGCATTCAGGTAAGAAACAACTTGTTGTTTTATTTTACCCAAAAAATAAAACATTCTGTCATTATTTGTGTCGTTCCAAACCTGATATTTTGAGAAATGTCTCTGGTTTTACAATGAAAGTCAATGGGGACAATTTTGTTTGGTTACCAACATTCTTCAAAATATAATTTTCTGTGTTGTGTAGAATAAAATGAAAGTGAGTAAATTTTATTTATTTATTTTATTTATTTATTAAAAATCTTTTGTGGGGTGAACTAATCCTAAAAAACATTTCATTTGCATACAGAGCTTGTTGGGTTTTATATCACAGTTTGACACGGACAATTGAGTCATTTGGACATTTTTGTCCCAGTCTTGTATCTCATGTTTCCGTCTCATCCCCTTTTTGTGTCTAAAAAGGATTTTCTTCTTTCCCATTTCTGTTAAATCTATTGTTATGACTCTCATCAGTTGCACCGTCTGCAGAATGGATGGCTGCGTCATGCATCATTTCGCTTACTGTCTGTCTGCGTTAACTGTCCCAACTGTGCCTCAATAAATGTCTCTTTAAACGGCGTATTGCTAGATTAGTTTCTTTGTGGAATGTAATACACAATTCAGTCTCTCTTCTCTGCGACCTGCACTGTGAGCGGTGAGGGGAGAAAAAGCTAAAGTTGCCGAATTTGCTCCGAATCCCAGATGTCAAAAGTGAAGTCGATATCTTCAGGGAAGACAGTGTGTAAAAGCTTAACCAACACTCCATTCACACCCCTGTCTTCCTGCAGGACGCCACTGCGAGGGTGAAATAAATGAGTGCGACTTCAGCCCGTGTCAGCACCAGGGAACGTGCATCGACTTGGTGGGATCCTACAAATGCTCCTGTCCTTCAGGTATGAGTTCGTCTTACTCACGAGAATAAGCTTTTGGCCCGTTCCTTTGATTGTGCCACGAATCCCACCGTGCCAGCACCAGGCTCAGTGACTGACAGCTGAGCAAATCACCCCGTCCTCTCACTGCCAGAGCTCATTAGTGCTGCAGAATTGTGTCAATATTGTGTTATGAAATGCTCTTCCCTTTTGAGGCCACTGCATTGATATGGTTCCCTCCCGTAATTGTTAGTTCTGTTCACTCTTTCCCGAAGCTCGATTTGCATTCACTGATGGAACCTGATGGCTCACCCCGGAGACGGGCAACTCGCTGGCAGGGTTACAAGCTGCGCTTCTCTGCCAGCTGCTCCCTTCCGCTCGATGAGTAGAGGACCCAGAGTGCCAGACGCCCCCTCCCTAAAGCTGCCCACGCACGCTCGCCACTCCGTGAGAGAGATACAAAAGGGAGAATCATTCGAATGACTTTCTCGTAAAAAGATTTGACCGCGCTATTTTTCTCAGTTTTTCACTTTGAGATGTACAAAAGCTCGGCAAGGTCATTGTTAAAGAGTGTACATAATTTAGCCATGGGTATTGACTCTGAATACGGGGAAAGGGATTGAAGTGGAGCTATTAAATATTAATTTACTATGAATTTAAAGAAATCTTCAAAACAGTGGCATGCGGTTCGCCTCTGCCAAGATAAGCGAGTTATGGGGTTCGGTTGAACGCTGAGATGATGCTCTAGAAAGCATCTAGAAAGCATACTCTTTAAAAAAAACAGGGCTTCACGAAGCCATGAAAGATATATTTTTGGCTGAATAGTTCCATAAAGAACCTTTAACATTCGGTTCTTTATGGAACTCAAAATAAGGGTTCTTTGTAGTTTAACAAGGTTCTTTATAGTATAAACAAGTACGAAAGTAGTGGTTCTTATAAGACCTTTTGAGTAAATGGTACATTTGGGGAACCAAAATTTGTGCCCTATGGCATCGCTGTGAAGAACCGTTTGGAGCAAATTCACATTACTGTACTTGTTTTTTAATGTTTTTTCGGATAGGGTTATAGTGTTCAAAATTGTCTTTTTACCTTACCCCGACTCACGACTTTAGCCTGGTTTTCACAGACAGGGTCACATATTATTATTAAGGTAAACTAAAGTTTCAAAATCTATTCACGAGATAGAGCATCAAAGTTTGATTTCAACCATTAATTTCATTATAATTTCAATCTTTGACGTGACCTTTTTAGTCAGTATATTAAAGATTTCAAGGTTAGATTTTCACAGAATGTTCTTTACATTATGAAGGATGATTTTACTTCAAAAAAAATCTTTTGTTGACTCCAAACCACAATACTATGTAAAGTAACCTGCAATTTTATGTATCAACCAGAGATGGCAATAGAGAGTTAAACGTTACCGGTTGCAGCATTAATTTAGCCAAAGCTTTACGTCTACATGTGTAAATAGTCCAACAATCAAAAAGCATTTAGAGTACCTGTCTTAAATTCAATGTTGAAGGAATCAAATTTATTACTTGAGCTGTCTTTTTAAAAATGATGAATTTAGATATTTAGAAAATGTTGGAACACTCCACCAGTGACTGTTAGCATGTTAAAGCGCTGGCGTGTTAAAACCCCTCAAAACCAAAGCTTTGCACACCCGAGCCTCTCTCCTGCTTAAATCCTCATATAAATCCATTTTCAAGTTATTGCTTTCCATTATGTAAACAAGCCTGATTTTCTTTTCTCTGAAATCCCTTTAACAAACTAAGCTGACCTCTTTCTGACCTCTACAGTTCTGTGCTTTTTGCTTGGGCTGACTAGCGTTTGGCAAATGCGTGGCTTTTGAATAGGCTTAATTGTCTTTCTTGTTGGCGTTTTTCTTTTCTACCTCTATTATAAACAAAAAAAGCAATGTGATTTCAGCGCGTTTTGTGTTTATTGATTGACCTTATTGATCGAGGAATAGTGACCCCAGCAAATGCATGCAGTTCATTCCCAGAGGCATTAACAAACGCAAGGGCGTTTACATCTGGTTTAATCTATTTTTTACGTTTTGTTACCTATGCCTTGTGACTTTTTTAACCTGTGTGTGCACTGGAAGCTTCTGTCACGAAACAAATTCCTTGTGTGTCCAAGCACACTTGGCAATAAAGCTCTTTCTGGTTCTGATTCTGATCTTTAACATTCTGGTTTTCCACATTGTAAAGTAGTCGCGGTGAATTCAAATGAAAATTCAAATGTTTCTGGCCGTCAACAGGATTCACCGGTGTTGACTGTGAGATTGACATAGACGCCTGCTCCCAACCCAACATCAATTGTCCTCCTGGGACATTCTGTGTAGATTTGCCCGGTGACCTGCTCTATGTGTGTCACACTTCATGCCCTCGCTACCTACAGGTGGGTCAGAGGGAGTTCAGCTCCTCACACTTTCTTTCAAATGGGTAAATGTGATTGGCTGAGCTTGAGAATGTATTGCTATCCCTTCTATTGCAGTTCTCTTTCATTTTACATGCAAGTTAATGCCAAAACAGTAGGCTTTTGAAGATGCTGTTTACATGCATTGTCACTCAACTGTATCACCAAAGGCAAATTGCATCGCCCACAAGCTGGATCATTTGGGTTTGTTTTACTTGTGTTGGTAATCACCGCTAGTATAAATGGCAATTGAAATACATTAGCTTTCCTTCACTATCCTGCATGTTTTATTTAACGCCTGGACCAAACAAGTCTGTTTACAAAAGAGCAGAATTACCTTGACACACATATTTAAATGAAGGATTGTTCGGGGATAATGTTTGGTTTTCATTTTGACAGCCATGTGCCAATGGAGGACATTGTGTCCTTAACAACATCACCGGTTACAGTTGTGTCTGCACACCTGGATGGACCGGGCCGACCTGCTTGGTTAACGTAAATGAGTGTGTCCAGCACAAGTGTCTGAATGGAGGCACCTGCATCGATGAGGTCGGTGGGTACAGGTGAGTTTGGATGAGAAACACAGTAGTAGTTGGTTTGGAACGTGCTTTAAGATATTCAGATTTGATCCTATAAAACTTTTGATGCCAAGTCCAAACTTGAATTATATATAAAATTGAGCATTAATAAAGAAGATATTACACACAAAACTGAAATCACGGCAAACCTGTATGACTTACTTCCTGTTGAACACCAAAGAAGATATTTTGAAGAATGTTGGTAACCGAACAACATTGGCCCCCATTGACATCAATTGTATGGGCACAAAACCACCAAGACTTTCTCAAAATATATTTTTTTTGTTCCACAGAGTCATATACATGTTTTGAATGACATGGAGGTAAATCATTTTTATTTCTGGGTAAACTATCCTGGGTGAATAGCAAATGTCAGTAAACAGTGTTGCAGACGTGAAGACAATTCATCTTAAACAATTCTGTACAGCTTCAGCGACTGTCCGCAGTCTCATTCTGGGGTTAAACCACCCATAACTGCTAAAACAAATAGCATGTTTCTGTGATAAAAAGCAAAGCAAATTACATTGTCCTCCCCCATGACTCACCCATTTATTTCGCTACTATGTCCAGCTGCTTTTGTTGCGATTCCATTAAGAGATACTGTTTTATGCATCCCAAGATGCCTTTGCGGTTACGGATACACTGGAGTTCACTGCGAGCTTGACATTGACTTCTGCTTCGGACATCGGTGTTCAGAACACGCCGTCTGTTTGGGCCAACAGCACAACTACACCTGTCACTGCATGCTGGGATACGAGGG
The DNA here is from genome assembly GCF_024868665.1 of Triplophysa rosa. NCBI lineage: Eukaryota > Metazoa > Chordata > Actinopteri > Cypriniformes > Nemacheilidae > Triplophysa > Triplophysa rosa. The sequence continues at coordinate 21,747,263 of NC_079898.1, read as the reverse complement.
AACGTTCTGTGAGCTCGAGACGGACGAATGCAGAAGTTCTCCCTGCGCCAACGGTGCAACTTGCATTGACTTGGTGGCAGGTTACCAATGCCTGTGTGCGCCGGGATTTATGGGTAAGATGAATGTTATCCTCAATGCGATTAGTGAGATGGGAAACAACTGTGACACAGATTTTTCTTCTTTGTCGTTGAGTAGCACTCTCCCATAGGAAAGAAAGAAACCTCAGAAGAGATCTCTTGAGTATCTTAAACGTTTTCCAGACAATGACATTAAACTCAAGTGCGTGGGTTTTAAATTGGAGTTTTAGAAGAAATCTCAACAATGTCACAAACTGTTCTCAGATTTGTTGGGATTCAAAGTTTTTGTATAAAAAATGAAGAAGAAAAAAATGTCAAGACTTTTCATTTGTTTGTTCTGATGAACACAGAGAAAGATATTTGGAAGAATGTTTATAACCAAACGCTTCTTGGCCACCATTGACTACCATATAGTAGGAAAAATTACAATGGTAGTCAAAAGTGCCCCAGATCTGTTTGCTGTCCTACATTCTTCAAAATATCTTTTTTTTCTGTTCAACAGAACAGAGAAATTTATAAAGCAATTTTTCCTACAATGGTAGTCAATGGTGGCCAAAAACTGTTTGGTTACAAGCATTCTTCCTAATATCTTTCTTCGTGTTCATTAGATCAAAGAAATGTATACAGATCTTGTTGCAAATAGAGACTTTATGCTTTCTACAGTTCTATTCATACAGTTTTTGTTGTATTTGTGTCTAACAATATCACATCATTGTACTTTTAGTTACCTTGTTATCCGTATCTTCTCTTTATGAATGTCTATCATGCAGGCCAAACATGCTCCAAGAATATAAATGAGTGCTGGTCCCGACCCTGCCTTAATGGGTGCACCTGCATTGATCTGGTCAATGACAACATTTGTATCTGTCCAACGGGTAAGTAAAATGTCCAAAACAACACATACATTCTGAGCCGAGTACAGTTGCCTGTGTTTTACCATGTATGATTTAAAGAGCTTGAAATATTGAGGACATTACGTTGAGAGAGGACATTATTTTTATGAAAGAGCCACATGTCCTTATTCCCCTGGACCCATTTAGACTCAAAAAGATCTAATCTCCAAATCTCTGGTGGATCTGTAGATCACGTAAGGCTTTATTGGGCCCCTAGAAACATGTTGTGTGTGACTCATGCCCCGTGTTGTCAAGATAATCTATTAGCCTGAGGGGACGAGAATCCATCAGTGTAAATTTTCTAGTGTTTATTGAAACGACCTCGCTTTAATTCTCACAGACATGATGGTGAGGGAAAGCAGACTTCTGTCTTGTCCGACCAGGCCTCGGAAAAAGTCGCGGTTCTTACAGGATGCGGTGTGATGTTGGAGGACTTGATCAGGTTATCAGCTTAAAAATTTAGTTAGATTTCGACTTTCAAGGTTGAAAAACTGAATGGGAAGCCATTTTAGGATGCGCGGTGCCATAAGAAAGAACAGTGAACAGTGCAGCATTACCATGCGTCACAATGACAGTATCTCGACTGGTGCATGTGTCTTTTGTGTTGCTGGTTTTAATCGTGTGTTGCTCAAATTGACTTTTTTTGGCCATAAATGTAATGTCACTAATCACTTTAGAGTCGCATGACAGGAAAATGACAACCTGACAATGTTAATCGACTGATGGCACCACAAAAATGTCTTGTCTTGTCTTGTCTTGTCTGCTGGGCCGTTGATGTACAACAGATTGGTTGAACTGAGTGGACGTCCTGGCAGTCTGCTTTAGTCTCGGCATACTCCTAACAAGTAGTGCTTTCTGTCACCCGCATTTCAGAAAATGACAGAAAATAAGTCTCAATCCCTCTGCAAGCTTTTGAATCATAGCCCTCGCAAAATAAAAGCATACAAGCGCCCACCATGCTGTAGATATTTGTGTGATTTAGCGATTGAGCGATTTCCAAGTACAGTGATTAGATGTCGTCATTTGATGGTGAGAGTTACTCAGAATATTCACGGGCAGAGAGAACAGAACTTCAGGGATCATGAACGAGTTAGGCCTGTCTAAATTGATTTTTTCTAAAAGGACACATAAGGACATGAATGGGTTCGTATTAACTCCCAGTTTGCATTCGTCTGAAGCATTACTTTCACCATTTCCAATATATTAGTGAATATCTGGAGTTGATTTTATTATCATCATTGTCCTCAAACGTACTTCATATAATTGTTAAATAAGCGCCTGCTAGGTGAATATTTTCTTCTTTTTTCCTTCTATGTAGTCTGTTTGTAATTTAATTGTATAGGTTTATGGCATTATATATATGGCAGTGTTCATGTTCATATCATTTTTGTGTCGTTCTCCCCTCTGAGTGCACTATGACATTTTATTACCGGCGTTCTCAGTGAACTGCAATGTCAGGTCTTTGGTTTAATTATTTCACATCTATATTCTCTTGGCATGCAGTTCACTCCAGAGAGAGAGAAAGAGAGCGAGAGAGAACGTGTTCTCATTACCCTCACAGTTCAGAACACCAATAAATACAAATACCTGTTCTTACAATCCTTCAGCAGGCCTGTATATGTATGGAACCGTGCATGTAATTACATTTTAATGGGGTTTTGTCATCCAGTGTGGTTTTAAATGCAGAATATTGGCTTGATGGGTGAGCTGCTGGTTTATTCTACAGCACATCATCTATATACATCTGTTGCGGATTCTGTTGAGAGCTATCTACATGTACAGTATAGACAGATGCTTTTAAATCTAGTTTATGCTACAAGTATAAAATATATAACTTTTTAGGAATTAAATCAGAATGAATAGATGGATGCACAGGAGGACGGACGGGCAGACAAACATACAGATATACAGATATGATAGCACACCCAGCACAGCATAAAATGTTCAACAGAGAAAGATTGTAAAAAGTAAAGAATAAGTCATATTTGACTGTGTGGAACTTTGATGATTTGGGGGTGTGATAATAGCTCAGAGCCCTGGAGTGTCCGAAATCCCATTTGTTGTATGTGTGACATTCCTTCATGCTTCATTAACCTCCCGGTGAATTGCACGCACAATTGGGTGTTAAATACCGCTTGCGTGGTTTGGCGGAAGTGCGAGCTGTCCATTAATGACTCTTTGCCAAACATGTGTCAAGTTGAAGAGATTGTTTGGTTGATTTATGCGTTCACACTTTTATGATTTATGCTTGATTTTTGAAACTTTGACAAGGGTTGTCTTTTCTGGATCTAATTTAACTTCACTTTAGATAAATCATGTATTAGGGGTGTTCTGAATCCACTGGTCATTTCATCCTGAGCACTCGTTCTATCAACCCCGAACTTGGTGTGCACCAGCCCTAGTGCTGAGTCTGAAGAAACGGATTCTAGATCAGCACTGAACATCACCCGTTACCCAGGGTGTGGGCTTTTTTTAGTCTCTTGTTCTCTTCATCTCTCTTTCATTAACGGTCGAGCACACGAGAATCTAATAGGCCGGCCTTTGTCTGAATTTTAGATATTGACACCCATTGCCATGGGAGGTTATTAGGAGCGTAATTTGTTTAATTATTTGGCAACATGCATCGGCTGGCCTTGTCTACTGCAGGTATTGATCAAATATTAGTTACCGTGAATGGCCGTGTTTTATTTATAACAAAGGTTATCGATACGCTCGTCTATCAGTGGCATGCTGACAGTATATCTGCACCACCAGACAAATGCGATATAGATCAGCACAACAAGCCTTTATGTGCAGATTTAGTCTATTAGCATACAAACCAGCAGGTAGTCTGCCAGAGGAAGAATCAATGGCTTCATAAATCTGAGGCGGGACGTCTTCTGCTCACAAAACATATAAAAAGCCATTAACATCCTCAGGAAATATGCCCTTTTACAGCTCCACTAACAAGCCTTGAGAAATTTGTCAAAGTGGTGCATAAATAGAAAGTAGTTGAGATCTATAGTAGTCTCCTGTTTGCCGTTGAAAAAAGATGAAATGCGTCTTTGATTTCAGGCTTCTGAGTAAGGGGTCAAGGATGAGCTGGTTAGCATGGCTCCTGTGGCAGATACTGTGTACACTAAATACATTCAGCACCAGCATCTTTCTCATAGTAGATGCTGTGCTAGTTTTTTGAGGGTTCTTATGTTTTTTTTCTGTGTTGTCGTTCAGCTCAGGATAGTCACTAATGAAGAGTTTGGGACTGTGTACGTTGCTGTGGTGCGATGGATTTTTGGCTCATTTGATTGGCTCAAAAGGTCTAAGGTTCTTAAAAAGGTTTTTACACATTTGGTAAATTGTAGACTATAGTTTCATTTGGTGTTTGGTTATAATATAAACATTTGTTTTATATTTAATTAATATTTTATTAATATTAATATTTTATTATATATTAATTGTATTCAATTACATTAAAACAAGAATTATTTCTTTGTCATTAAGTACTCAAATTAAGTTTGGGCCACATAATGTTTGTTTATGTTTTTGCATCTGAAACTGTTTTATACATTACCGTTCACTTAAAAGTTTGTGGTCACGTATTTATTCCCAAACGTTTTTTTCTAGATTTCAGAATAATAGCAACACATTAAAGCCATGGAATGATCATTTTGGTCTAATGTAACTTTGGGAATTTTGTCGAGCTACGATATATTTCATTATCTTCAAAAGTTTTCCTTGAATTTGTAAAAATGTTTGCTTGTTATTTTATTAAGCATGCTTCTTGAGGTATCACCTTGGGATGCATTTAAAACAAGGAGTTCCTATTTATTCTGGGCTCTTATTGGCTGCTTTTTCTTTATTTTTTGGTCCAGGTCATCATTTCAAAAACATTTTGGTAAATTAAAGTTTTGTTTTCTAATGAAAGATTATTTTATTACAATTATATTTTTGTCTGCAACAGTAATTTATAAAAATGTAGCCTGCGCCTTCAGATTAAAATATTTTTAATATAATTGAAAACATTTTAGTCAAATGACCCTAAAACAGCAGTGTCAGTAAATCAGTAAATTCGCATTGTATCTACAGTGTTGTTGTTTTTTTATATAATGTCATTTGTAGTACTTGATGGGATTGTGGTTCATTTCCGCATAACAAATGTTAATTGCCAGTGATGTCCATTCCATTTCAATTTCATATATATTTTTGCCTTGGGTCAACATTTGTAATGCTGTGAAATGAGTCGCATGACCTTGGCATCGCTAGCGCGAAGCTCTACCGTTGAATTTTCAGGAACACGTTGGCGGTCAATGTTGCACTTATTACAATGTGTTCTTGGCAGGAATGTTCATACACATGTCGTTTGTCAGCTAGAATGTTATTAACAGTTGTTCGCAGAATGCCCTGACCTCCTTTTATATTTATAGCAAATGTATCAAACGCATTATATCTCCTGACTGTAAACTGCCAGCACCAAAGTGGCGTTTTCCGCAAGAGCCAAAGATTAAAGAGCTGAAACACATTTTATCATTATTCTGCGCGGCAAATGAAATTTTCATCTACAGCTGATGATTTTATAGCGCTCTGTGCCTCCCTATCAATAACCACATCTTCATTAGTCTACCTACATTTATTCTTGACATATGTTTAAATGAGAGATTGCCAGTGATGTCCTATGTAAATGAGAACCTCTGTCATATACAAGCCTGTTCTTCAAGGACGACTGAAGTGTAGACGTTTAGACGTTTCTGCATGAGAAGCAGAGCGTCTGTGATAATGATGTTTTAGTTGGAGATATAAATATACAACATATACAGAGTTGAAGCTGCTGCTTTAAGTCATTGTCATAGCATGATGGATCATTTTAAGCTGATACAGAGTAGAAAGACAGCATATGTGTTTTGATCATATAGTCAGGCTGTTTGTCTCCCATTCGACTGAATTTTGACATCGCATGTATCATAGATTGCAGTGATTCATTGTGTGTATGGAGCATCTCGCCATCCGTTACAGCTTTGTTGTAACTACATTAAATCAAATGGTTTTCCAAAGAAACCATCCATCCGCATCTGCTAAGGCAGGTCCTCAGACTGCAGAAAATGACGGGGAAGCCACTGGTTCTGAAAATGAAACATTCAGGAGCCAAATGGCTTGTTTTACGCACCAAATTACAGAATCGCTCAATGTAGATGGCTGTTGGGAATCACTGATGACGCCCGCCATCACATTTAGAGCTGTTGATGAAATTTGAAGATCTGTTGCGGTGGATGAAGATCAACGGGGAAGTGTCAAACTTTTTTACACTTCATTATAGCTAATGTGCGAGACTGTAGTCCTAGTGCGTTTGTGAAGTGTTTGTTAAAGGATTTGTTTGTACAGTATGACATTTAATCCCCCCATACATTCATGTAAATCAATGCTCAAACACATTCTCATAAACACGGCAACATTTTTCATGTTCTTTGGGTATATACAGTATATATATTATTTATTTATTTATATATATTATTATTATTATTTTATGTAGTGGCAATTCAAATATAAAAGTATTATTATTAATGTATATTATTTTTGTTATTATATATTTATTATATTTATTTTAAATAAATAATTTGTTTTATTTATTTTATATTTTTGAATAAAATTTGAATTCAAATAAATATTATTAATAATAGCAATAATAATTAAACATATTATTATTATTATTATTATTATTAACACCAACAATGTAAATATAAAATTTATTTATTATTTTGTTAATATTTATTATTAATATATAATATTATTGGTATTATGCATTATATTTATTCTAAATGAAATGTTTTATTTATTTTATATTTATGAATAAACTCTTTATTTTTTTATTTAAATAATAATTATTATTATTATTGTTGTTATTATTATTATTATTAGGGATGCACCAAATGTTCGGCCACCGAAAATGTTTGGCCTAAAATAGCAAAAAACGAATGTGTGAAATGGCCGAATAAATTTTACCGAACATGACTCGTGATACGATCAAGCAGCAACCAGCGCAGAGAGAGAGAGAGAGACAGAGACACGCGTGTGCTTTATTACTGCCGCAAACATTTTGGCAGTGCGTGTGTGTGTGTGTGTGTGTGTGCGTGTGTGTGCGTGCGTGTGTGCGCGTGTGTGTGTGTGTGTGTGTGCGTGTGTGTGTGTGTGTGTGTGTGCGTGCGTGCGTGTGTGTGGAGCATTTTAAAGTGTCATCTAATGTAGAATGACAGTTTTAATGAAGTGTTTTGTTGTAGGGGTACAGAGTAACTTACATTACATTCTTTCAGTCAGTTATAGGCCTAATTAATATAGGCTATTCACAAGCTCAATCTTTTGTTTGAATTTACTTTGTTTTGCTCAATTTTATATTAAGTTGTATTGTATTTTATTGAAAAGGAAGACAAATTATAAAAAGCACATTTTGACTATTCAGTTTGTGCAATAGTAAAAAAATGGCTTAATAAATAGAAGAAATGCAAAAAAGCATGTTTGGTGTCCGGTATTATTCGGCCTTCGGCCAAGTGTTTCACATCATGTTCGGCTTCGGCCAAGAATTTTCGTTTCGGTGCATCTCTAATTATTATTATAGTAATCATTTACAAAAATAACCCAGTTTTAAAGTTTACATATTGACACTTAATACTGTGTTGTTACTTATGACCTCTGTATACAGTTAAAGCAATATAGGATGATTTATTTTTATTAATCAATAAGTTACATAAATCTGCATTTTTTCACTTCTTATATTACAGTAAGTAGACAAAATGTGTAACAACACTATTTGCAACCCATTGGGAACTATTGGTCTATTCTTACATATCACAGTAACATTTAACATTTTACTTTTGAAAAAAGTAGGAAGGCTGCCATTTGGGAGAGGGTCTAGATTTTAAATTCATGTTTACCGATGTTTATTTTTTGTCACTTTTGTGACTATTTTGCCACAATCCAGAGGCTCACAAGGCATATTGCTGAGCTCAATGGCACACACCTGTCATGTAAAACACAGCAGCAATAATAAAGTATTCCTCAGACTGTTCGGTAATCCCTTGTATCATATCCAGAGCTGTGGTGACAGCATTGTGGGGTTCCTCAGTAATGACAGGTCTCTAGGTGCAAGTGACAAAGTCCCTTCCATATAACACGCTGAGTCTCCTGCGGCGTCCTAATGGGGTGACATTTCTTCATGGGTAAAGAAGATACACTATGGTTGTTAACCATGAGCGCTCTGTGTCTGGCTTGCTAATGGTTGTTGCTATGGACATCTGAGGCAGTGCCCACAACGACGTTTATGCGCTTCCTCTAGAAATGTATTCATTATACATCATTATGTAGCATTCTATTTTACTCTCTGCTAAATTGCTAACCATTTTTTTCATCATTTTGAGTTTTTGTTATAGACTGTTAAATAATCACTTTCTTTGATTAGCAGTCCTGAAAATTGATGAATATAATCTTCTGATATTTTTTTACAAACAAATAAGATAAAATTGATATAGATAAACCATAGTGGCTTTTGTGTGGACCAATCAGAGGACACTTGTATGAACGTAAAAATGATTTGTGCTTTGATCTGGGCTGTGTCTGGATTTGTCACTGGCTCGCTTAATGCAATAAATCAGAGAGGCAATGACTGCTTCTTATTAAACATGATTAAATGATCCAGTGGGTTGAGTCCTCGTGTGCCCGCGGAGCTTTCAGAATCAATAACAACCCTGTAAAGCTTCTTTTGAGTGGAAAACAAAGTCCTACAAATCCTAATTGCCTGTGGGATTAAACTAACCAAGGGGACTGTAGTAATGACTCTGTTCTGCTGTGCACACTTTGGCAGGCATCTCCGTGAGATAAATCAAAAGAGATATAAATCAGGTTCAACCAGAACATAGCTCAGTGTGGAGAACAGATACAGGTGACACTTGCTAGGGAACAAGTGTGATGTCCAGGTGTTCAGTTGGGATGGAACGAGCCTCTGTCGAGAAATAATTGGCAGGGTGTATCTGAATCCAGTTCCGTTTTGTCTACACTCTACTCCAGATTTTATATAAGATTATTGGCAAACTTGAGATATATTATTAGACAAACACACAGATTTAAATGATGTCTGTATAGTTATCTTTACATTTAATTGGTAATTTTATTCTGTTTTCTTCCTCAGCAAACATATATACAACTATAGAAAAAAATCAAAAAACATTCCAGTTTTGCCTTTAATCAGCATTTTCTTGGGTATTGTGTCCAGTCCAGTGTCTTTTAAATTTTAACAGAAACAACCCTTTAGAAATAAGTTTTTATTATTATTATTATTATTAAAATATTGTTTTTTGTTATTATATATTTATTATAAATAAATAAGTAGTAGTAGCGGTAGTAGTATTATAGTAATAATGGAAAAAAGTTACATAAATTCGCATCTTTTCACTACTCAAATTATAGTAAACAATATGTGTAACAACACTTTGTTTTATTTGCAACCCATTGGGACCCATTACACATCACGGTAACATTTTACCTTTGACATTTGAGGCTGCCATGCAACAGCCATGTGAAAGACTGAAAGAATGCAAGATGCGTGAAGGTTGTGAAAAAAATCTGGGTTCTTTCATCATAAATTCATTTTTGAACTTATTCTAAAATACTTGTAAAAACATGAGTCTTGTTTTGTTTAGACTTAAATATGAACATGTTTTCTTTGCAGTATTCAAGATCTGCAAACATTGCATTTTTTATGTTTTGACCAGTTTGTCCCGTTTCAATTTTCTGCTAATAAAAATATTTTTGTTTGAAATTCAGGAGAAATGTTGTCACTAGTTTAAGGAATGAAACCAAAACGATCATTTTACTTACAGTATGCATGTACCTATAAATAATAAATTATTAAGAAAAACTGAAAATACACTCAAAAAAGAATAAAATTGACCCAACATTGGGTTTCAAAACAACCCAAACTGGGTTAAAGATGGACAAACCCAAACAAGGGTCTCTATTTTTTTCAATGGCTGTATAGTACATTAACCACACGGCTACCCTAAAGCTCCATAACAATGTTCCCCCTCTTCCAAAATCCCAACTGAACCCCCGGTGATATCCAATGCATTTTTTTCTCCAATGAGAAAAGGTAGTGCAGTGGTAATAGTCAATAAATTTAATTACATGTAGGCTAGTGTTATATTCGTATGATATGAGGCAGATCCAGGTATCATAAATGCACTGTTATACTACATTACATTTATGCATTTGGCAAATGCTGTTATCTAAAGCGATAATGCATTCAAGCACCCTGGGTTCCCTGGCATTCAAACCCCTGACCTTTGATATCAATGTAATCGTAATTTAATGTACGCCTGTAAGTAACGAACACAGTTAAATATGTTAACCCAAACCCTTACCCTAAACCGAAATGTAATAAAATATGTTATTAAAAGTACCCTAACCCAAACCCTTACCCTTGATATGTTATTAAAAACACGTTAATAAATACATTTGTCTTCAGCAAGTTTGTTTTTCTGTCAAATAAATAACTTAAGTTACGACTTAATGCGGAAATGGTAGAGCAACAACATGAGTATGACGTGTCCACCAATCGATCAATCAAGATGCAGTGGGAGGAGACTGGATCCAGTGTCGACCAATCACAATGCAATGGGAGGAGACTGGATCTGGATCCAACCTTGCCCCCTGGATCTTGCGTTCTGCAGTGAGGTGCCACTGACTTATTATCCAAGTAATTGTTTTGTCCTTGTAAAGGTGAAGTGCATAATTTCTGCATGGCTAGTAGCACCAAATAAAATTAATGACTTTTTATGACACTCCCTCAGTTTTCCATTGGCTGGTTAGATAAATAGTTCCTCCCTAGCCATTGATTTAACCAATACAGCTGTGTTGGTCTGGCCAGAACTGTTTTAAAAGAGAGGCACGGTCCATCCAAGCATGACTTGCTTAGATTTTTGTCTCGGCATATTAAGCTGGTTTAGGAGAGCGTCTTTAAAAACCACTTGAGCATTTTTACAAACCCGTTTGAAACCACCTAATCCATTTAGATCACAATGTCATTTAATTGGATTCCCATTCTTTCATTTATTTAGTTAGTTAGCTTTGTGTTTTTTGTATTTTTCTTTTGTTGCCCGATTGAATGTGAATGTGCCGAAAAAAATCAATAACCCCGATTAATCACATTGTTTCTATGGCAGCAGCCACATATGCAGACAGCTCCTTGGGTTTGATAACGTTGTCCTGCTTGTTAAACCAACTAAATTACCCCGAGTCATTTATATCATTAAGTTGAGGGGGGAAATAAATCCTTACAATTTGCCAATAATTTCTTGGCTCAGTCAAGGCTCTACCTGTGAGACACATTGCTGATTAAACCTTGATTGCAGGCGAGGACTGCTATGCATTATTAATGAAGTCAGGATAATTGTCAGATTTTATGACATGGGGAGAGGTAGAAATTGGTTCCATGGTTAGTTTGAGGAATGATGAGAATTTGCCCACACCGATGGCGCTTATGGTCTGGCATTAGTCACGGCCTGCCGCCGCCGTGGCCTGTGTCAGAGCTAATGATAGTCATTTTGGAGCGTGATAATGCAATGGAAAGCATTTACGGTGGTGCAGAATGTCAGAAAACTTGAGGTAAAAATAAAAATGCTGTCTTCATTTACTCAAGTTGTTGCAAATCTGTATATATTTCTTTGTTCTGATGAACACAGAGAAAGATATTTGGAAGAATGCTTATAATCGAACAGTCATTGGACCCCATTGACCATAGCAGGAAAACTTTATTTTTTGTTTTAATGAAGATATTTTGAATAATGTAGGACAGCAACCAGTTCTGGGGCACTTTTGACTACCATTGTCATTTTTTCCTACTATGGTAGTCAATGGTGGCCAAGAACTGTTTGGTTACAAACATTCTTCCAGATATCTTTCTCTGTGTTCAACCATACAAAGACATTTATACAGGTTTGGAACAACTAGAGAGTGAGTAATTCATGACAGAATTTTCATTTTTGGGTGAACTGTCCCTTTAATCCCTTTAAAAGCTGTGTTTGGTTAAAGTCTACTCACAAATTAAAACTCTGTCATCATGTATGACTTTCTTCTGCAGAACACAAAATAAGCTATTTTGAAGAATGTTTCATTCTTTTCCATTCGCTTCTATTGTATGGACACAAAACCAATTCAAGTCAATGGGTACCGCCGTTGTTTGGTTACCAACATGCTTCGAAATATCTTTTGTGTTCTGTGGAAGAAAGAAAGTCATACAGGTTTGAAATGACATGAGGGTGAGTAAAGGATGAAAGGAATTTACATTTTTGGGTGAACAATCCCTTTAAAGCATCCGTATTAGTGGTTTCAAAGGTATGTGAGTGTTTGCCGTTTCTAAATTATAGAGCCAGTCCTTTCTGTAAAAATTCAGTCATCATACTTTAGATGAAGTTGGAACATAACGTGGACATTTTGAGACAACCTGTTTAGACACACCGGTTTAGTGGATTTTTTCCAACACTTATTTAAGCTGTCTGGCTAGCTGTTCCAAACATTGGGTGACTGAAATATGCTGCCTCATAAAATCATTTTGGCCAAAATTAAAGGCAGCATCGCTTGTTTGCTCTTCAGGGATGGCAATGCAATGCACTGTAATGAGCTTAGACATTTTCCTCACCCCTGTTGAGCATCTGAGATTTAAAAAGTGTGATATGAATTTTCAGGAGTAAAAGGTTTTGATAAGAAATTATTTTAATAGTTCTAAAAAGATGCAATTTCATTTCAACCTCAACCGCCTTTTTGTTGTTCGCAGACCCTCTGCACCTTTATGCCGCCTCTAAGGTAATTTCCTATTTTATATAGTCAGTGAATCAGCTTCTCCAAGGAATACTGTATGTGGACACCTGAGTTTCGTCTCCATTTAGCTTTAAGAATTTGTGAGGTTTGGCACTGACGTTGAACCTTCTTCTGCAAATGAAAATGATTTCCTCTTTCTTGCACTCGCCCATGTCTCAACGAGAACCCACAATGTTAAAGCATAGCATCATGTGTCATGTTCTTTCATGCTCTTTATTTTTTCTCTTTGAAAATATATCCTATGTGCTGCTCAAGGCATTGCCCAAACAATGAAAAAGCACTATTCCACCTCCCTTGAATGTACAGCTGGCACTGTGCTTTCAGGCAGGTAGTGTTCTTTTGGCAAATCCTCATTTATTCTTCAGGCTGGCAGATGGAGAAAAGCGATCCATCATTCCAGAGAATGGCTTTAAACTGCACTAGAGTCCAGCGATGGGGAGCTTCACACCTCTCCAGCCCACACATGGACTGCTTTGTGACTAGACAGCTGTTGTAATAGTGAGTGTTGAGTTGTGGTGAGAGCTGTTGAGTTGACTTTGCCTCCAGAGGCGATGTGGAACTCGGTATGGACTGATGAAACCGAAGGTTGACATTGTTTACACTGTGATACATCAGAGATCGTGTGTTGTGTGGTTTATCACTTCACAGCTGTACTGGTGTTCCCCCTGGACGTTTCCTTTTAGCGGTAACAACACCTTCAGTTAACCAGGACGGTTCAGCTGAACGGGGCAGAAATTTGACCACGATGACTGTTGAAACCTGTTTTGAAATGGTGCAAATGAGGGTCAGAAATTAACAGCAAAAATGATACAGAAATGAGTCAAAAATAGGGGCAAAAATAGTGCCGCAGGTCAGCGCCAAAAAGTGGGTGTTGCACCATAGTGCTTTAAGTGGCCCAATTCCCTTTTCCCTCTCTCTTACCATTTGAATTTCTCTTCATTGTTTTGTCTGATAAAGGACAAAAATAACTTTAAAACATATAGTGTGCACATCCTTGTTTTGTCTCGGCCTGTCTAGTTATGGGTTTGATTGATTTTTGAGTTTATGGAGAGTTTATCTGCTGTGATATCTTGATGGGGTTTACAGAAAGCCCAGACACAACATTACCGAAAAATAAAAAGAGCACTAATTGCAAGGCTATGACTTTTACTAATGAATAGCAGCTTTGTGGAAGCTTCTATTGTGTGAAGCTGGAGATGGATTTTAGATGTGTATAGCTTAAATAAGAAACTCCAAATTCACTGCTTGGTTTCATATTTAACCCTGGGATTTGTGTTTGTGTTACTCAGACATTTTTTTTTAAATGATACATCTGTGAAAATGTATAAATAGTGTAAACATGTTAACCTAATCCCAAATGTAAGTAACCGAGAGCATATGGTTAATATAGGTTAGTAAATTGTGGTTTTCATTTTTTTTTAATAGAAAAATTGATGATATGACTAAAAACATGTATATATACAAATATTCATGTCTGTCATTAAAAAGATTAAAAATAGGTCCCACAGACTTGAACACCACACAATGGTTAATATATCGCTGCTGTCCTACTGAAACCTCGTATCTCCATATTTTGTGGGTTTTTTTTGCTATAAATCATTATTATTAGTCACCTTTTGTTTGTCACTGGGTTTTGCAAAAATCTAAACTATAAGAAGTATAAAAAAGTGCTTGTCATCTTTGACAACACAGTATTTAATCATTTTAAAAGTACAGTGCTTTTTCCATTTACTGAAAAACAGCGAATTTGGACATACACGGTTTCAGAAGGAGAACAACTATATGATTAATATATTAATATAAATAAAATATATATCGATAATTATATATAGATAAATGTGTTGTTGTGTTGATTATTTATAATATTAATTGTGATAGTGAATTCATATTAGATTTATATTTTGATCTGACTTCCCTTCCTGTGGCAAATTTCACTAAAATTTGCAGTTATGATGCTTAATGTATTATTTATTTATTTTTGTATTTGATGTTAATTGGATTTTAAATGTCATTATAAGGCACCACCCGCTGGTCCAATGACGGTATCCAGAGGCGTGGCGAAGGCTTCACACGTGTTCTTGTCTTTCCTTTGTTTAGTGAAACAATATTTGAATGAAAGCACATTTCATTTAATTACCTCCATTTTATCTGACTCCAATTTAATAATATCTTGACTTCTCATTTAGTTTACATTTAACTTTTATCATTAATAATTGTGAAATTTGGATGGATGTCTGATTCCTCTGTTTTATTCTAAATTACATTCCTTCATCCGATTCTCAATGTCGCTTAGACTCTTGATACGCGGATCTCACGGTCACAAACTCGCCAGTCTTGGTCACTGCCAGAGGTTTCTATGACTAGTAATGCTCAGATGGCCGTCTCCAACCAGCACTTCTTGAAACATTATTTGATCTAGTCCCCTTAGACTATGACAACTTAATTAAAGTAATGATTTTTCCAACCAGAGGTCATGACCACTCCATAGAGATAAATAGACCAATCTTACTTCCTCTGACGGTAGCTTTATATAATCATGCCATAGTTTCCTATGTACACTTAGTTAGAATAATATTACAATAACCAGAGGTTTGAGACTTACCCTATTTAGATTGGTCAGACAACATATGTGCTGTTCTAAACAGAAACGTTAGCCCCTACGGTCTAAGCACACTTAAATTAATGCCAAGTAGTTAGCCGGAGCTCTAGAATCTCAGCTGGCGTGCCCCAATGCTCCACCTAATACAGGATTCTAGTCCGTCACTAACCTGAACGTAGATTTGCGGTAACAAAGGATATAGCGTGATCTACTAAAGTTTATAAACTCAGAACAATACAGAATGAATTCAAACATAACAATTTATTAGCCAGGTAAGGGAATCATAATTCAAAATCCAATTCAAGATTCAATAATCAATGGCAATCAATATAATTCAATAACAAATAATAGAAAATCATAAGAAATATAGCAAAGAGAAGTTCAATGTTGCATACCTGGCAAGAGACGACACACAGGAATTTGTGCGGGAGATCTGGCTACAGATTCCCTGATATTTTTGTCAACCTCTCTTAAATACCAAACCAGAACAAAGCATTATGGAAATATTCTTTAGAGTTAGGAATTTGGCTGTGATTGGGTCTTGTGATCCCTGGGGCTGTACTTAATCTGCATACAGTAGGTGATTGGTCAAAGTTACCAAATGTGTGAAAAATGTTCCATCACTGAGGGAAGATTGTTAAGTTCTTACAAAACATTTTGATTACATTCTGTTGTTATGGGAGTGAGACCATTGTACCAGTTGCACTGAGACCTTTTGGATGTTACCAAACATGTGTATGTTTTTTTGTGTATGTGTCGTGTTCTTTTCTTGTGTAAGGTCCTTAGAGCTTTTGGGTGTCCTGTGTTGAGTGAGAGGGGAGGAAAGGAACAGTTGGGGTGCAGGGTGAGGTCTGCATCTGTGATTCACTGGTATGCGTCGTTTGAGATGTGGATGTTAGCTCAGTAGGGAGTTTGCTGTACTGAAGGGAGTCCGTTGTTTCTCAAAGGAAGCTGTCCTTTTGGTTCAGGTCTCCCACTGTACTGAGAGATGCTCTCTGTCTTTTCCCGAGAAGGTGATCTTTGATCAGGAATCGGTGCGTTGTCTTTTCAGGAAGGGGCGCCCTTTTGGCCTAGGTTCCCCACTGTGCTTAGAAACGTTCTTTGTTTCTCAGGAGAAGAATAATGTCTCTGGTCAGGACATCTTGGCTCCGACCTTACAGTTGATAGATGTTCAGATTTATTAGAGTTTATTGATCTTGTTGAAATATTTGACATAAATAGTCAGCACGCGCAAAGCACCCCTGAAAATCAATAATGCCCCTTTAATAATAAAAATCTGACACTGGTGTGAGTCTCAGTTGGATGGCTGTGTGTGTTCAAACAATAAATGAGGCTGTAATATCTAAATTCACTGATTAGAATGGCTGTCCGTCTATTTTTCGCTCATGTGGTGTACCAGCAGGTGTTCGCAGTTGGTATATTTACGCAGTGTCATTCAGATGTGGGTTTTAAGGGTACCTCATGTGAAGCAGAGCAGAATTACAGCGCCCTAGCTTCTACACCAATGATCTTACTTGCATTGATCTGGCAGGGGTTTCTCGTCTATCTGCCCTGAGGGATCCAATGCTAAGTGGTTGTTGTAAACAACAGTGTTTTGATTTAGATATTTCTATCATATTACAGGCAAACTGATCAATACTGTATTTGGCCTGGTGTAAAGTTATGAAAAAAAGGTTAGCGTATCTCCTAGAGGAACTGAGTTAACTCAATGTTGAGTTGAATCTTTACTTCTAAATATTATATGACATGTAAATACTTGAATTGATTGATTCCAGTTGCACAGAAATAATGGGTCAGTTTTAATATTGATTTTTTTGGAGGTTCAGTTAATTCCAGACTTTATATAGCCTCTCCCTCCTGACATAACTTTCTGTGGATACACTGTTTTCCAGCAGAGGTTTAGATGCAATAATACCAGATATGGTATAAGAATGCCAGTTGTTGAAAAAAGGATGGTATCACACTGCTGTGTAGGTGAGGAAGCCTCGCTTTTCTAGAGAAACAATGAGAAACAATCAGCTTATTGGCAAAATCATTAGCTTGTCTTTACTACAGTCCTTCCTCTGCGGTGTGCATACACATTAACCGGACCACCTGAACAGTTTTCTTAATCCTGATTCAAGGTACGGAAGCCAAATTATGATACTGCTTTTATCAGACTTTGCTGATAATTTGCGGTGAAAAAATTCAGAACAAGGAAACAGGGTTAAGCAAATGGATTTCGATATTTTGGAGATTTGGATGTTCTGTTCACAAGACTAGGAAAA
This sequence comes from Triplophysa rosa, assembly GCF_024868665.1. Taxonomy (NCBI): domain Eukaryota; kingdom Metazoa; phylum Chordata; class Actinopteri; order Cypriniformes; family Nemacheilidae; genus Triplophysa; species Triplophysa rosa. The sequence goes on along the minus strand of NC_079898.1, from coordinate 21,729,592 downwards.
GCTGGCAGTGGCCATTACCGAGATGTGATCCAAATGAGATTGGTTGAAAAAGGATTTTGATAAAACGTCACCTATACAGCAATGAGATTAAATGGAGGTCAGTTTGAGAAGTTTCCTGCTTCTCAGATATTCTCCTGGTAAAAGTTCCCTGCAGTTTCATACTCTTGTCTCTAGATTTACAAAAGACTTCTCAACAATGTCACAACTGTTGTCAGATTTGTCAAGACACGAAGCCTGCAATTAAAACTCTTAAGAAGTTTTCCTTGCTTTTGGGTTGTTGCGTTGTTTCCAATTCGCAACCTCACCGCGAGATGCTGCTAAATTTCATACACTGGACCTTTACACTAAAACTGTATTATAGCTCTATTCTCTTATCACAACAATTGTCTCATTTGTATTCATTTTTGGAGAAACATTTCAAACCGTTTTGATACATCAGAATAACATAACAGTGAGAACTAAATACATATTTTCCCTGAGACTCATTTATAAGATGGTATACAATATACTTTATGCAACATGAGGATTATTAAACTAATATCTGTTCTGTGGCCCAGTAAGTCATTACACTGGGTTTCTCACACATTGTCCAGGGTGTCTCTGTTACCATTACAGATAGCTGTAGTCCTCATTAATGTTTTATATGTGTACTGCAAAATAACATCACAGAGACATCAATGTCTTGGCCACAAGCTTTAAAAGAGGGATGCGGCACTTCGGACGTCACATTGATTACACTGAAAGATTCACAGCTCTGAACAGCCCACTCAATGTCACTCCCCCAGTCAAGGGACTGCACATTGTATTAGTATTTGTCTTTGAAAACCCCTGAGGGGATGTGATCGTTCTTTTCTTAACATGGTAGTTGTGCTCACACGTTTGCAGCAGAATGTTACATTGAAGGAGTGGTTTCTTTTATTAGTTTCGTTCACCTGTATGTGACTCTTCTGTGAAATGCAAACGAAGATATTTTGAGAAATGTCTTGGTGGTTTTGTGTTTATACAGTTGAAGTCAATGTGGAAAAATGTAATTTGCTTACCATCGTTCTTCAAAATATCTTCTTTTGTGTTCTGAGGAGAAAGTAAGTCATACAGGTTTGGAATGACAGGAAGGTCATTAAATATTGACAGTTTTATTTTTGTTGAACTGTCCCTTTAAGACACTGCTCTTTCTTATTAATAATGTAAACAAAAACATTCCCTTTACAATTTTAGCCGGACCATCCCAGATTAGTGGACCATCCCAGATTAGCAACGTCAATGACATGTCATCAGATTGGATCTGCGATGACAGACGTGTTCTTGGCTTGTGACCTTTGCATCACTCGAGACGTTGTGCTTTTTATCTGCTGCCTCGCCTAGATAAGAAGCGTCCTGCTGCTGTCACATCTGTGGATGAGGTGTGTCGAAACAACAGCTCCCGCTATACCATGAGAGCACAGGCTTATTGCAAATGTCCATCAGGAGAAATATGGTTCCTATACCACAGGCATTTCGATTTTTGCGAAACCGTTTTACTGGTGAGGTTTGGTGTGAGTTTTATTGGGTTTATTTTATTACGTTTATTGGTGTGATGTATCCATTTGCCTTGGATAAGTCAAGGACTTTGCTTTCTCTGTGTTTCGACTATCAGACTGTCAGATTTTGGAGTTTTTGGTAACCTATACATATATTGTCATACATATTGTGTTGTACTTCTTATTTCTATTCAACCATAATTCTCGTTTAGAACAAGTGAAATCTAAGGTAGATGTAAGAGATGAAGTTAAGCAATATGACACTTTTGACGTTTAAAGTGATAGTTCACCCAAAAATGAAAATTCTGTCATCATTTAATCATTCTTAGATTGTTCCAAACCTCTATAAATTTCTCTGTTCTGCTAAACACAAAGGGAGATATTTGGAAGAATGTCAGTAACCAAACAGATCTCATCCCCCTTTGACTCCCATAGTATTTATTTCCCCTACTATGGCAGTAAATGGGGAATGAGATCTGTTTGGTTACTGACATTCTTCTAAATATCTTATGTTGTGTTCAACAAAACAAAGAATTTTAGTATAAGGGCAATTCCATGCAAAGGTCAACATTACCATGAAGAAATAAACATTTTACGAAAGGTTTTCACCATAGTGAATGTTCAAATGTCAATTTTTGGCATACGGTTGGCAGTGTGTGCATTTGACATTCGATGGATAAGACCTGAAGTGTGTCTGGTGTGAACCGGCCCACATAAAGCAAGTTTTTTCTCACAGGACATGACTGCCCGACGCCGGCTAAAGGCTGCACCTCCGATCCTTGTGATGCTACGGGCACCTCTGTGTGTGAGGAGCAGGACGGCGGTTTCAAGTGCACGTGTCATCACGGTTATATGGGCCGGTTGTGCGAAACGTCCATCCGCCGTTGTGTGGAAGGACTGTGTCATCACGGATCAAAGTGCGTGGACCTTCCTCTGGGCTTTCTGTGTGAATGTTTGCCTGGTAAGTCCGATTGCTTTGATGCTTTCTCCTGACGATTCCTCTTTTGCACTTTTGCACGGACATTCCTTCCACACTTCCACTAATGCATGCGTTTACCTCAACCCGTTTTATCCAGGGTTAAGGGGGTGCTTCTGTGAGGTAAATATCGACGATTGTCTGGATAAACCCTGCGGTACGCTCAGTGTCTGCAAAGATGGTATCAACGCCTACTAATGTTTCTGTGCACCTGGGTTCATTGGTAAGTCCACCAAAACCCAGGAGTTTTTCCTTCACCTATTCGATATCCTCTCCGCGCCGATGTGTTTAAAAGGTCCGTGGCCTCAAATCTGCATCGTATTGTACGACATAGTTTACCTTATCAAGAGGATTTTCTTAAACTGTATTAAACTGTCATCACATCCTCTGTCACCAGTTTTATTCGAAAGGGCATCGCGACCCCCGTATTTACAAGGAAATCCCTAACGAATGAACCTTTCCTCTTCTTTTCAAGGTAATAACTGTGAGATTGAAGTAAATGAGTGTCTTAGTCAACCCTGTCAGAACGGCGCTTTCTGCTCAGATGAGCTTAACACCTTCAGCTGTCTCTGCCCTGCCGGAACCACAGGTACACAATTGTCATGCTGTCAGAGTTTCACAGGCTAACTTGGGAGACAAATTGTCTAAGATGATTAAATGAGTCATAGATGAGAAGGAATGGAATGATTCGCCAATGATGACTGGATGTCAGGAGTTAGGTTAGTAAGTTTGGAAAAGCATGAGACTCATCTGCTTAATGTCATTTAGAATCAGACCGTGACCTGTCAAACTTGTGACAACCTGTTAAACACACAGACAGAAATGAACAGAAAATAAACCAAAATATATACATAAAATGATCATTAGCTCTATGAAAACAAGTGGTTTAATATAAAAACTGACACAGTTCACCTTTAAGAGACGTGATCATTGCGTTTGTCATTTGTTTAGTTTACCAACAACCCTTTAAAATAAAAGGGCAGTTTTACTTCTCATCCAATCACATTAAATCTCCATTTCGGGAGTAATTTCCGCTTGATTCTTTCGTGTTCATGCAGATTGGAAAGGAAATAGGCTCATTTGTTGGTATGAGTCAACTCATGCTCGGTGTGTATTTTAGGAACCTCCTGCCCAACAGAATGTCAATTTATCTCCTTTCATTTCAGACGGGGAGCCGTATCGCTCGAAGGCTTAAAAGGGATTTTAGATTTGTTTGTACTTTTATTCCCAATTCTTTGTGCGTTGGAAACTTCATCTTATAATTGGTTGGCATGGGAATTTCAACGACACCTCTCATTCTTGCTTTACTCTGTCTCGTCTTTCCTCTTGGCTTTTCAGGCAGTTTGTGTGAAATCCACATAGATGAATGCCAGTCGTCACCTTGCAGGAACAATGGCACGTGCTTGGACCTCTCAGATGGCTTTAAATGCATCTGTCCTTCAGGTTTCACTGGTGTGTATGACCTTATTAGACGCTGTAATATTTTTAGGAGTATTATTTATTATACATAAAATATTACATACATATAGAGTGTATAATATACAGTAGTATACTGTATATACAACTCTGGAACAAATAAGAGTCCACTTCAAATTTGCCTTTAAAAAGTTGAATTGTTTTAAATGGTACTGTTGTTTAAAAAATGTTCGTTTTTGTTCAGTATTCATGGTCTGAAAAGATTTAACATTTAATCAACGTTTTAATATTTAATACTATTTAATAAATATTGAATATTTAATACTATTTAATAAATATTGAATATTTAAATAAATGAAATAATGAATATTAAATATTTAATGAAAAAATCAGCAAATAAATGCAATAATTGAAAGAAGTGTTATAGTACTTCACAGAGTGAAGCAAAAATGCCAAGTAACATAAATAAATAGCACATTCATAAAAACAAATATTGGAAATATTTAAGGGATCTCTTAATTCTTTTCAGAGCTATGTACACTACATGCAAATACATACAAAATAAAGTGCTACGTTTTAATATAACTGAAAAAATGGTGTGTGTTAATCAAAATCAGTTTCATTTTTTTCACATTCCAATAAATCTGTAAGGTCTGGGACCTCATGTAATATTGGTAGGCCTCTTCTCCTGGGTCTCAAGAATAGAAACTTCATCAAAGGGCCATTGCCAGACAAAGACAAAACCATTGTGTTTCAGTACAATGTGTTGATACGTGTTGATTCATGTCATCATAGTTTGGAAAGCTGTTTTCATCCACCGATACATGATATTTAATTTGTATTTTGTGTTAGGTCCTGAGTGCTCTGTGGATGTCGATGAGTGCCTCTCATATCCCTGTAAGAATGGAGGCACCTGCATTGACCAGTCGGTTAATTACTACTGCCGATGCGCGGCTCCGTTTAAAGGTAATGAAGACTGAGGGACTGGGGTAAAGGGTGAAGAAAAGTAAAGTTAATTAACTTCAGAGAACATTCCTCTCACCTGTCTGAACTCCTGCCGCCAGCCCTGCCGCAGCGAGACTGATTCACTGTCCAATAAAACAAAACTAAAAAATAGAATGAGAGAATGCCACCCGTTATCAACCCTTTCAGCTTGACTCATGAATATTATTTATGTGATGTAACGTTCGCCCAGTAATCCTTGCTGAAAGGCAGTTAAATGGGCGCTTACCATAAGAGATTACTACCTCTTTACTGCCAATCCACCGGTTGACTGAAGCATCTGCTTGGTCTTAAAGTCCTCCGATTATGTCACCTCCTAAAAATAAACATTCAGAACAACAGTTGATGGGTGATGTGATCGGCAATGTTGGGGTTTACTATACATTCATTTATTTCAGGAGGCCCTGTATTCATATACAGTACACATAATATTGATCCAGTCCGTAATAATAAATCAGTATCGGACCAAATGTCACAATAGATTTTCTCCAGAGCTCTGTGCTGTTATACTACATTATTCTGATCAGGAATCCGTTGACATTTATCTGGTGTGTACATACACCTGTTTTACAGATCTGCATTATGTCCGTTATTGGGTTTGCTTGCGTTTCGTGTATGTTTGATGCTCAGCTGGTCAATTCCGGACCCAGAATGCGGCTCATCTCGAATCGATCGGGCAGCTCAATCATCGCTGCTTATATTCAAACAGAGATCACAGCTCGCGCTTCCATTAGACGAGCAAATTAGGTTGTCAGAGATAATGATGATATCGGTTATTCTGTTTTGAAGTCGAGGAGAAAACATGCCTGAGACAGAAACACGTAGGCTTTAACTGAAGTGATGCTGGGAAGACAAGAACATTAACCTGCGTTACACAGCTATCCTATACTGAATGATCTGGTGTCTAGAATGGAGTTTCAATACTGTGGATATTTCTTTGCCAGATTTAAATGAAACCCTGAGAATTTATGACAGACGCTTGCCTGGCAATGCCATGTGTGTGATTATGCAGTCTGAAGCGTGTCATTAATTTACATTGAGTTGTTCTCATCTTTCTGTCTTGGTTGTGCCAGGTTTCTTCATGTTTTTCTACGGTTTATACACAATTCTGTGATGCTTTAGTTTGTTCCATTTATATAGCCAACTAAAACCAGTTAAACGTTTCATTCAAATTGAACATTTCTAGATGTATTGTGGCCATTCCAGTCCAGTGTCTGTTGAATTTCAAAAAAGGCAAACCTCAGGATTGACATGAAGTCATCCAACAGCATTGTGAAAGACTGACAGCATGACAAGACGCATGAAAACTGTGATAAAAATCAACATGATCACATAAAACTTTGCTGAATTCTTGCACAAATAATACTGTTGTATTACTTGTTAAAGTGAATATGAACTTGTTTTCTTTGCAGTGTATAAGGTCTGAAACTTTCTGTTATTTTGACCTGTTTCTCCAGTTTTCATTTTCTGCAAATTAATGCAAATAGAAACAATATATTTTATTTGACATTTGGGAGAATTATTGTTAGTTCATAGAACGAAACAAAAATTATAATTTTATCTAATCACAAACCTAAATAGTAAATTCAGAAAAGTGGCATGGACACTCATTAAAATCGAGAGTTTGTAAAGAATAGAAGGTTGAAATCTTTGTTACGTGTTGACAGAATGGTATGTCTCTGTGTTTGGAATTGCAGGGATTAACTGTGAGTTTCTGCCCTGTGAGGCTGTTAATCCGTGTGATAACGGGGTTGACTGTGTGGAGGAGGCTGATCCTCTCCTCTTCCCTCTGGGCTTCAGGTGTCGATGCCGACGGGGTTTCACCGGGCCCCGCTGTGAGATCAACATAGATGAGTGCAGCTCCAACCCATGTCTCCACGGCTTCTGTTATGACGGTAACTGTTTATTTCTTATTCTTGAACCCCAGAACTCAAACCTGTGGCCAAACGTTAAAAATAAACTCACTAAAGGATGATATATATATGTCACTTGTAACGCACACACTCTTTACTATACAAGTTTATAGTGACCTTGACTGTCAGATACAGCCTCAGAAAAAATTAAGAGACCACTGTAAATCAGCATTGGAATTGTGTCCATTCCGTCCAGTGTCTGTTGAAAGTGAAAGACTGTGAAAAGAATGTGAAAGACTGACAGCATGACAAGACACTTGAAAACTGTGGTTATCACTTTAGGCTATCACATAAAAAATAATTTTTGAACTTTTCTTAAATACATCTTCAAATATTACTGTTGCATTGCTTAAAAGGGAATATGAATTTGATTCTTTGCCGTATTTGAGGTCTGAAAAATACAGAGCATCTTTTCTGTTATTTTGACCTGTTTCTGCAGTTTTCATTTTATGAAAATAAATGCAAAAAGAAACAATATTTTTATTTGAATATTGGGAGAAATATTGTTTGTAGATCACAGAAAAGATAATTTTACCTAAATCAGAAAACTGTCTCTGAAATTGTCTCTTAATTTTTTCAGCAGCTGTATGTAGTTCATGAGACTCGTGCACTATTTTTCTAAGCCGTACAATAGTTTTCGTGAGGAATGCAGAATTGTGTTTTTGCAGCTTGACAGCTGTGGAGATGCACTTTCCTTGTATGCAAATAATCTGAGGCAATATTCTTGCAAATATTTCATTTTCAGGCAGAGTAAATAATGGCAGAATTTTTGGGTGAACTAATAAAGAACGTAAGACAATTCACTTCAACCCCATTAGCACACAGATACATTAGAAATTAGGGATGTAATTATCGATGTCGTGTTATCGCAATAGCAAAATTGTCTCAATATTATCGTGGTCACATAACAGTGTGAAACGATAGGTCTTCCAGGCCTAATATAGAGAATGTTAGAAAAAATGATAGATGTTACCTTTGGCAAGGTCTATCTGGTGCAATTATTTTATTTTATTTAAGGGATTTTTAGGTAATTTGACCCATCTCATACTATAACTTATACCTCTAAGCAACAGTTAGGATTAGAGGATAAAGAAAAGAGGATGCTTATGGCATGTTTCTAAGTCATCATTTGTCATTTTAAATATTGCAATAAACACTGTTTCGTGGACTTAATACCGAGGTATTATCGTACAGTGAGATTTTGATATTGGTACAGCCCTATTAGAAATGCACTCTCTGTTTAATAAAAGCATAGTTAGGCCATGTTGACAAGAAAAAGTTAACAATGGCGCTTTTTTATTAAAAAGAAAATGCTCGCAGCGTTGTGGTTACAAATAGCATTTTTTTTTAAATGCAATCAAAAGTTATTGAAAGTGAAAATTAAACTTCCATTTGTACAAAACAATGATCCAACAGGCGTTTCGGCCGCCATTTTATTTTTCGAGCTAGAGCCTTCTCGACCAATCACGTTCCTCGCATGTTGTTATGGAAACGGCAGGCCTCTGTCATTGGTTAGCTGTGAAAAAGATGCTTGACGTAGGGCGTTTTTTTCAGAAAAGTTTAACTTTTTACAACCTCAAAAGATGCTCTGAGCTGCAGAAAAAAAGCTGGTGTTTTCAAAAAGCGCTCAGGACTTTTTTTTGAAAACACGGTTTATAGGATTATAATGTAAAACAGACGCTAGCAGCTTCAAAAAAGAAGTCAAGTGTGAACACGGCCTTAGTTTTCTCCTCTGACAGGCCAGGTGTCCATTCAGTATAACCACACTACAGTTGCTCCGGTGAGCTCTTGACAAGAGTCTCGGTCCAGTTGCGATAAAGCATCCGTTAGGCATAAATGCCGCTTTGTAATTTGAATAATGGATGATAAATGGCAAAGTTAATACAATCAAAGCCCAAGGCTGGGTGTTGTTCTCCCTCAGCAATCCAATAAGCTGTTTTTGTCCTTTTGTGTACCATCTCCTGCATAAATCATTAAAAATACCATAGATCAAACAGATGTTGTCATTTAAGGATTACAGATTGCAAAGCTCCTATTTAATATTTCCAGAAATTCATTTTTAATTTCTTAGTTCTTATATGCTGGTGTTTTGTTGTCTGGGTATGTCGTTTTTGCAATTTAATTGACATTGAATTTTAAAAAATTTGCATTCAGCTCTCCACACAAAACTTATTTGAAATGTCAGGGGTTACATTTATTTATTATCACCCTTACAATAATTTATTGATACATTACCTGTTTTTAACTCAAAAGTAATTTGTAGCTTGAACGATTCATTTTTACTAGTTAACTTAAGCAAGATTAGTGGTTTGAGCAGAATCCAACATATCCCAAAAATCTCTAATGACCTAATTAAAGTAAAATCTCTCTGATTTTATAGTAACTAGGACTTTTAATAACATTCAAACAGCAACATGCTTATTTTATACTGATTTATTTTTATTATGTCCTAATGCTGCGTTTCACACGAAACACGAATTAAGCGATTTCCGTGAATGACGCGTAAAGACACTCCCCGCTGCATGATGTTTTTTTGCGTCACTCGTACGAAAATAACGAACTATTTCCATGAGTAATTAGGAGCAAGGAACGCGATGCTTCGCGTTTGGTGTGAACACAGCAAGTCTTTTCAAATTCATGTCCTACCTTTTATTGTAGAATTCCATGTGGTAACGCATGTTGAACTTTTCTTTTATTAAGTATTAAGTAAAATGTATAGTAATTAAACAAAGTTTTTTCTCTAAGTTTGTCCGACAGGTGCGGGGTTACAGGATGAAGAGACTCATACAGTAAATATTCACTTGCTTTTGTGATTAACAATTTGTGATTAATTTACAGTATATTTATTTAAATGCAAAAATATTTTGTTTGTGAGAAAGTGTGGCGTAGTCGGCTTAGCAATCACTTACAATATTCATATTTAGCAGTGTTGGAGAGTAGCTAACTACAAGTAGCGACGCTACTAACTTAACTACATTTTTCAGTAGCTTGGTGGTAGCTCAACTACTTTTAAATCAAATGGTGGGGTAGCGCGACCAAAAGCTACATTCCGTTATGCCTTCAGAGCAGCGCTGTAACGTCGTCTTCTTCTTACTGTATCACAAATTGAAGTGGTTAATTATCGCCATCTGCATTAACTATGTATTGCAGCTTTACGCTTCACTGAGAAGAGATGGTAAAGGACATACATGAGTGGGTAAATATTTAAAGTTCGAAACATCCATCCTATTAAGTATTAAACATTAATCATATGTAATGAAAATAATAAATAAACAATATAATGATAATGGTATGTTTTAAACTTCTCTATTTATTTAAAACATTAGTCAATAACACGTGTATCACATCACATAAAAATATAGTACACTTTAGTATTTACTATATTAAATTGTAGTATATTACAGCTGTTGAATATTATGGTAACTATCACACTCTATTAACATATACAGTATTCTGTATTATCATGCTATAGTAAATTCATACACTTTATAAATTCTGTAGTAAACTTTAATATTTACTAAAGTAAAAAACAGTATTGTATGTAGGAAATTTACTGTACAGTTTGCTATAATAAATATTATACTCCTGTTTTTTTATGTGATAAATAAAGAAAATAAAGAAGTAGTTTCAAAGAAGCTAGCTACTTTTTTATAGTAACTTGTAGTGTAGCTAACTACTTTTTCAGATGGGTAGCTAAGCTGTAACTTAACTACTTTTATTAACGAGTAGCTTGTAGCTTATCTAACTACAATTTCAAAGTTGCTTCCCCAACACTGATATTTAGTTTCATGTAACATAACGGAGGTTGTCGTTGCTGTGACACAGAAAAAAAGACAAGATTTTCAAAATATTCTGAGTTTTACTGTGTTTTACAAGGCTGTTCACTTCCCCCAATGCAGTTTGAAAAAAACGGTGTTTCTAATTCAGAACATGTTGTCCAATATCCATTTTGTCTAAATACTCTCTTGCTAACAGCTTGCTAACATCTCCCTTTATGTTGGAACAGTACAGGGTTGTACTAAACGCAGAATTTAATGCTTTCCATCTGAAGTTTTACTGTTTACACTCCAAGCCACCCCCCCCAAAAAAACATGTACTGTATATTGGATATGGATATATGGCTGTACACATTTTAACACTACACAAACGTATAGAAATTACAGCCCACAGAACATTTATAACCCAATAAAAAATGTATAAATAAATGTATTTATATATGTAAGATTAAAAAAATACATCTATAAATGAACCCAGAACTGCCTCTGGACCAGTGTTTACATGCGAAGTGGTCTATTGGTGCTGAGCAAAACCATATTCTAGAATATACTATGCTATACTGTACTGTACTATAGTATAATTTACTATACAGTGACGTGCCATTTACCAGATGCTTTTTATCCACACCGATTTGTAGTTCACTAATCGCACTGTCCTCTTTGAGCGACCTCAGGTTAAGTGCTTCGCTCAAACGCAGCATGGAGATGTAGGACAATTTTGTATCTTAGCAACTACGTTTCGTTCCGCCAACATCTCCAATCCCAACAAGCTTCGTCAAACAAAGTTAACCTATTTACTTCCGCCCAGACTGCAGCAACACCAGCAGCTCCACGCGTGTAATCCCTCAGGGCCAGAGCGGCACAGAGGAGCTCCGCGATTGCGTGTTGGGAAGGTGAGAGAGAGAGAGACGGCACAGAAAGATGCGTCTCTCGGGCAGCTGGTGTGAGTAATACGGATGTCACTCCGGACCCCAAGCATTTAATGAGAGTAATCGCGGCTACACACGCAAAAATAGAGTGGCAGTATAGATTATGTGGTAAATCTAAGGGATAATGAAGAATCCTGGGACTCAACGCAGCCCTTGTAATAAATTTGCGCCTGTAAGAACCCGCAATTACCTCCGTCACATGCTGCTGTTCTGCACAAAAAGACGGGACGCGTTTCTCCTCAACGGCGTTAATGATTAAAGGCCTGCGGACCGGGTCATTAGCTTCGACTGAGGCAGATAGAACACAAAGACGGTGGACATGACACATTTGTTGAATTTATAAAAGAAACTGCTTCACAAACACACTTTTTATATTTAATTGGACACACTGTGTTTTCAGCTGCTGGAGTGAATGTAAATGACCGGCGAGCCACGCAGAGAGAGAAAAAGACAATTTTACTGATAAGCGTTGCGAACGAAGGGTTATGAAGAAAAGAGAGGAATCATTGGGCTTGAGGGAAATCTAAGAGAAGTCTAGAAGAGAAAAATTACGTCCTTACAAAATGACTTTTTTGAGAATATATCGCTGATGTCCTTCTGAAATCTCGTATCTCCATATTTCGTCATTTTTATTTTTGCCATAAATCATAATTGTTATTCACCCTTTGTTTGTCACTGGGTTTTGCAAATGACTAACCAATAAAAAGTATTAAAACGTGCTTGCCCTGATAGCACACATACATCTGGTTTACGTCTATTTGACATCTGCATTTACATCTGCAAGACATCTTAAATACATCGTTTGCTCATCTGCAATACGTCTCGGAGATGTCTGCTGTCAGACGTCATATAGACATCTAGAAGATGTCTGTAAGATGTTTATGATTTAGAATGGATATAAAGCTTCTCTTTCAAAGATGTTTAGCAGATGTTTTTAAGCAGCAGATCTCCAGATCTTTAGCAGATGTATTACAGACGTTCAGACGTCTCCGAGACGTATTGCAGATGAGCAAACTATGTATTGCAGATGTCTTGCAGATGTAAATGCAGACGTCAAATAGACGTAAACCAGATGGATTGTGCTATCTGGGTGTCAACTTTGACAACGCAGTCAAGTGTACAGTGTTTTTTTCCAGTTTCTTGAAAAAAGCAAATTTGGTGATGCAAGGTTTCAGAAGGACAGCGACGATGTTTATTCAAGTTTTTTCCCCACTTGCATTTTTAAAAACACCAACAGGGTAAGAAAAATACATTAAGTTTAAGCAAGCAATAATATATTATGCTGGTTTATTTATCATCTTCTAAGAATGTTTACAGTTTTTTACTGGGGAAGGCATTATATATACACAGTGATATGCTTACTGATTTTTTTACTCTTTTTACTCCTTTTACTGTATCTTTTTTATAACTAGTATATACAATGATTTACGATTTTGTGGTGTTGAAAGGGTTAAAACGCCACCTAGAGGTGGTGTTTCCGAACTGCTCTTACAGAGAAGTGAGTTGTTTGGATCTTCACCCTCCAAACAAAAAAAAATGTGATGTGGAGATGGTATGATATTATTCTTTGTATTTTCTTGTATATGTATTTTCTAGATTTTCTATGAAGAATTGAGACTATTGTGCAACGCTATTTTGACGTGATTTGTAACTTTCATGAATGACTGATTGATGAACTCTTGTGATTATTAATTGACGAATTCTTGTAGTGATTGGTGTTGTCACTTTTTTGATGGGAACTTCTATTCACACATGTTTGCACATGCCTGATGAAGGTAATGAGTCCGAAACATTGTTATACTCATTAAATTTACCTCTTTGCAAGAACTGGTGTGCGGGATTTCTTTTCTTTTTTTGCTTATAACTATATACAACAAAGCTCAAGATCTGCATGAATATGAAAAAGAAATAAACAGGCTTACAGTAAGCTCTGAAATAATACAATTAAGATAAATTATTACACAAACCATTTCCTTTGTTTTTAAATTCATAAGTGCATTCTTTTCCCAGATTTGTTTATGCATAGATGTGTTCAGTATGTGTGCCAAAAACATGAGTATTTTTTTATTTAAGTACATTTTGTCTCTCTGCAGTTGTGGGTGGATTTTACTGCTTGTGTAACCCTGGATACGCTGGAATGAGATGTGAGCAGGACATCAATGACTGTGCCAGCAACATGTGTGAAAACAACTCATCTTGCCTTGACCTCCATCTGGTAGGAACAAGTAATCATCAACTAATTGTTATTTTCCATGTACATCCCATAATATAAGAACATTGTAGAAAAAATCCATGTGGGTACTAAGTATAGCAGCCATTAACATCTTTTGTTAAAGGGGTCATATGGCGCGAACACGTGTTTTTCTGTGTCTTTGGTTTGTTATGAGTTGCCATGCATGTATTAGACATGTACAATTGCAAAAATTAAAGTGTCGGAACAAAAGATGCATTCTATCTAAAAGTGCTCACCCAGACCTGCCTGAAACGCCTCGTGTAACCACACCCCCACAAATCTACGTCAGTTCGTGGTATGATTTGACTAAGACCGCCCAAATGTATACGCAAGTAAGATGGGGCGTACCTGTCAGTACAATTGCTTTCGAACCTGATGTTCCAAATATGGTAAAGCCGTTACATTTCCGTCACACGCTTGCAGTATTCGACCAAGCAATCACTACGCACTGGTTAACTGGCCAATCATAGCACACCTTGCTTTTCAGAGCGATGAGCTTTGTAAAAACTGCGCGTTTCAGAGAGGCGGGGCAAAGAGGAGATACAAACATGCATGATATGTGGAAAATACAGCGTTTTTGAACCTTAAATCGTGTATACACATTGCATTACATCTAAAACAAACGATAATATTCATTTTAGCCGTGTCATATGACCCCTTTAATTATTATTGTTTACTGTGGAAGGCAGTTCATAACATTTAAATCATTCTGTGTACCGCTTGAGATGTGATGTACTGTATCTGGCAGGTGTCTACTGTAAACATACAGTTATCATTTCATTTACACTGAACCAAAGCACAAAACCACCTGTTTTTATTTTCTTTTAGGGATATTTCACATAAATGAATTCATGCTCTTCTTTATGTCCTATTTATTTAAATGTATCAGAATACAGAAGATAATTGTGTTGCAGATGCCATTTTATGTTTTCTTAAAAATTCTAGCTTAATTCGCCGTTATTTGAGTTTCATTGCAACTTCTGTTCTGTTCTGATCTGTAGTTGAAGCTTTTTGTCACAATCTCCAATGGCGATGAGTGAGTCATTGTGGAGCAGAGAGAGAGAGAGGGGGAGAGAGAGAGAGAGAGAGAGGAGAGAGAGAGAGAGAGAGAGAGAGAGAGAGAGAGAGAGAGAGAGAGAGAGACTGGCACCTCTGCTCTCATTTCACACTTTGCCTCCCCTCCCCAGCCCTTTTCTGTTCTTATTTATCTCGCACACTTTTTCTTCACTTCCTCTATTTTTATTCCGGTGCAGAACAGGAGGGAAAAAATAGTTTATCATTTATTCATGTTGAATAATGCAACCTCGGGTCCCGCTTTCTGAATGAAGGCAGAGAATAAAATTGGGCTATTCATGGCATCTATCGAAACCCGGAGGTGGGCGGTTTTGTAGGATGCTGTCCTGTGGACAGAGAAGCGGGCGAGTTTATTAGCCTCTCGCACGCTGGGTTAATTAATGATTTGAGAAGCTGTTTTGCATCAGGGAATGAGATCATTTCAGAGATGCATATGGAGTGTGACCTTGACAAAAGATGATGCGATGTGCTAATGTCAAGATGATGACAGAAAAAAATTGAGTTTTGCATTAATTTAACAGATTTTTATATTTAAGTAATTGCCTGTCGTTTTGCATCATGTTGTTTTGAGACCATAAAATCATAAAAACTGTTTTTGAAGGTTTAGAGAGGACAGAAAACACTAGAACAATATTAAAGTAGTTCATATGACTTGCGCATTAAATAGTAAGCCTTGCAGTAGTTGTGTATGGTAAGCAAAACATCAGTCATAATTGACCTTGAAGCCGCAATCATTCATTTAATTTTTGTTAAGGAGTACTGTCTCTTTAAGAAATCAAAGTTAATCCGCATCATGCCTTTTTCTGTCTCCTTGCCGTCATAAGACACAAGACCTATAAGTCACTACAAATACAGCATTTAATGGGATAGTTCAGAAGTTTTTTCTTAATTTATTCACCCTCATGTCAGTCAAGACTTGTATGTGACTCTTTATTCAGTTTGAAATAAGATATTTTGAGAAATGTCATACAATGGAAGTCAATGGGGTCCAATGATGTTTGGTTACCAGCGTTCTTCAAAATATCTTCTTTTGTGTTCTGCACAAGAAATTCATACAAGTTTGGAATGAAATGTGAGTAAATAATAAAATAATTTTCATTTTTGGTTGAAGTGAAGATCAATATTATTGAAGATAAATATTTGATCTGGCTTACAAATAAAGCAATTTAATAGAAATATACTGTAGAGCAGTGGTTCTCAAACTTTTTCGTTGTAAGGCCCCCTTAGTATAGAGTGCATCGCTTTGTGGCCCCCCAAATAAAGACTTATAATCTTAAATTTAACATTTTTATTTAAACAAAAACATATTCGGTTATACAATGCTGAAACATCAATTCTTTTGTCTGGTGGTCTTATTTTTCTGATGTTTGATTGCATAAAATCTACGATCAATTTCTATGTTTCATAAAATGCCACAAAATCTGTGGCCCCCTGGATCCATCTCGGGGCCCCCCCAGGGGCCACGGCCCCTAGTTTGAGAACTACTGCTGTAGAGCAATTGTGACCAGACATGTTTACAACCTGCAATAAAAGTTTTGCATCAGTGTGTTAATGGCCTCTATATGCTTAATAGTAGTATCGCCGCCTGAGTGCTTTAAAAGATTGTTCTACTGTCATATGTATGAAATCACTGATTGAGAAACGGTTTAGCCAGCGTGTAATTGAGCTCTTAAATGCTACCCTTCCACGTGCTGGTTATATTGCAGGGGACGTGGGATGCTGAGAGAGGGTGGATACAGAAGGTCACATGATAGCATATTTCTTCCATACAGTCTGTAAATTAGATTGACCTTTCTCTCTCGGTGTGAGAATGCGGATTCTCTCATGCTGATTAGCCAACAGGAGTCACCACCTGCCCAAACACGAGTATATGGAAGGACAAACACGACGGGCACCAGAACCGACACCCACATATCCAATGCAAATCATCCTCATATGAATTTGTGTGTGAAGTTGAATTCAGACGCTTGTGGAGGGGATACTGTGCAGTTTTTCCCAGTTGCTTTTTTTAACATGTTTGGATGGTGGGATGAGTTTTTATAGCTTTTATCAAATTGTACTTTTTATCAAATCGTTTCTTTTTCATGAGGTCAGTTTATAATATTGGTTGACAGGTTTATACCCCAAAACAAGCAGGCATTTTTTATGTCCATTTTTTACTCCCTCTCTGATCTTCAGACTTATATGGGCCATTTTTCGGTGCTCTGCCTTTAAGACGAATTAAGTTAACTCCAATGTGCGTTAAATTCATTTTTCGATTTATCACCATGGGGATTTTGACATGTTTACATTGCAGATTTTCTTTTTTTAGGTGCGTTTCATCTTACTGCATACTCTGCAAAAAATGAATTTGTTTTTAGTATTTTTGTATTGTTTCCAGGACAAATATCTAATATCTAGAAGCAAAATGGTTAAAATATGAAGTCTTGTTTTCTAAAATAGGGTATGAAAATTAAGTAGGTTTATGCTTACAACAAGAAGAAATGTCTGCCAACAGGGTAAGCAAAATAAACTTGAATAAATACATTTACTGAACTAAGCTAGTTCTTTATTTTTATTTTTATACACCAGTGGCATATATTTTTCTTCTGGTTTTAACTCTATTAATTTAAACCTTTTTTTTCAGAGAACAAGACTTAATAACTTGGTCATTATGCTTCTGAAGTAAATTTATTTTGATTTTAGAATTTCTAGATATTTGTACTGGAAATCGAAACAAGAAGTTTAAATTGGATTTTGATTTTTATATTTAAGGTGTGGTATAAGGTGATTAGCCATTGCAATAGTCAATAGTATAGACATGATATAGCACAAATCTAATATATTTAGTTTAAAATAAACATAATTCAGTTATTGCGCAAGCAAGTACATTAAAATCTGTTTTCAAAACGGTCTCTAATAGCCAATAACTCACTATTATTGGAATTGTCAATTTGACATCATTTCACTTCAATTTTAGGTTTTGAAGAGAGATGCTGATATATAAGCAAAAATTACAGACTGTAGCTTTAAACAAAACTTGCAATAAAATGTGACCAGATAGAACTGTTCCGTTATCAGCAAGACTTTTGCATTTTTAAGCATAAACACAATATGTACTCAGTCTGTTAAACACCCTCACCGAGTTAAACGTACTCATGACAGTTAAAGATGCCTTTTATGCTATTGTTTAAGATAGCTGCAAAATATTGTTTGTGGATGGCTATACATAAAACATGAGCGTATTTTTCTCCGGTTGTTTTCTTTATTGTGTTCGTTCAGAGCTCCAATTTACTGCAGTGTCATGCGGTATAATGAATCTCATTTACATGAGAGATGTTTCTAACCAGCTCATTCTCTCACAATTATCATGTTCAGTGTTTTTCAAAAGTGCTTTTCTTTCCTGCGACTCCGTGTGGAGACGGGAGCTCGCTTTTGAAATCCCTCTCCCAGATTGCGGTTTACTTCTTGGCAGCGTTTATGTAGTTATTTATTTACTTGTGTTAAAATGAAAATACTGTGCATAACCCCGGGTTTCTTGAGAGACCTACGATCCCTGCAGATGATTTAGCAGCCTAAATAAGATTATATTATCCTTTAGCCAGAGGTGAAAACAGGAGTTTTCTGGAGGCATCCGATCTATCACACCATGTCTGCGTAGTTTCTCGTGTTTTATGAAAAAAGCCTGCAGTGCTTAAATTACATTAGGCAGAGCTTAACACTGTGTCTGTGTCTGGATGAAGCACAGATTAGCATGCACCCCAGGATCAGCCCTCAGGGCAGCGGTGATGAGGAACTCCAAAACATCCCTTGACTGTGCCAAACCTGCGCTCATTTCAATTGCGAGGGACCAGACGGAATGAACCTTTGCCATGCAAAATAACAGACACCAAACCCCAGCAGTGATTAATTCTCACAATGAAAACTTTCATGACAAAGTGGAGGGTAGAGAAGTTCAGAAACTCACCGTGACCGAGAGGACGGCAAGGACTGTGCGTTGACGGGTCATTCACAAAAGACCTCGTAGTGAGATCGCCTTGGGTGATCCAATCACAGATGGTCAGCTGAGACACATCACTGTTTACATGTGATAACAAATGCTTTCCTCTAGCTCAGCGGTTAGAGCATGGCGCTAGCAACGCCGAGGTCATGGGTTCGATCCCAGGGATTGCACATACTGAGAAACGGAGAGTATAATGCCATGTAAGTTGCTTTGGATAAAAGCGTCTGCCAAATGCATAAATGTAAATGCAAATGTATCTATTTATTAACTGATTTCATTACATTGCAAAAAAATTACTTACTGTTTCTCCCAAACATACATGTTTTTGATATGAAGTGGAGATAACTTATATTTTGGTGGCTTAACTGAACTTGAGATGTGAGTTTTCCCCCGTTTTTTTCACAAGTCTGTGCATGTAAGCTCTGTGTGCGTGTGTGCTTTTTCCGTTTTGATGAGACACTTTAAATCTATAAAAAAATAAGGTACCCGGCTGCCTTAAAATGTTCAGTTAATTAAACTTAACCATATTAGTTAACATAACAATTTTGCACAACACCAAATTCATGTAATAACTAATATTTTCACGTTGAATTAACGCAAAAATTTAAGGTAGCCGGGTAACTTCATTTTTACGGTGAAACGACAAATTAATTTTTACGATACGTTTTAGCACAGTGATTGATTGACGGGTGAGTAGGTGGTCCTTCACAGATGCGTCAGG
The DNA here is from genome assembly GCF_024868665.1 of Triplophysa rosa. Lineage (NCBI taxonomy): Eukaryota > Metazoa > Chordata > Actinopteri > Cypriniformes > Nemacheilidae > Triplophysa > Triplophysa rosa. The sequence goes on along the minus strand of NC_079898.1, from coordinate 21,710,053 downwards.
ATGCATTAACGTTTTTTAATAATCTTTCAATGTGATCATAACGCAGAATATTACTCCGTTGTTTTGACCTTGTCTTTAGTGCTGTTAATAGACCAATATACTGTAGTGGGTGTAAACGGGGTCAAAGATTCAGCTGCGTTTTAAGAAATACATCCACATCGTAGCTTTAAGCTGTGAGCGAGAACGTTTCAGCCATGTAATCTGCGCAAGCACATTAAGGCGCAGAAATGCATTTCATGCACTTAAAGTTGTGTTTGTTTCAGATGCGCACAGGGTGTAATTCCAAATGTTTCTCTGTGAAATGTGTGCTTCATACAGATTTCTTCAGCAATGAACGCCAAAATTAATAGTTTGTATGCCTTTAAAGACATTCCTGAATATCTGATGTGCAGTGGTGGGCGGTTGAGGGAGAACATTTGCATTGCAATGGTTCCTCTTCCGTACAGATAACAAGTTTGAAAAGCATGCTAAATACATTTTCAGTTAATACAGTAGTGGGAGGGCTGAGATATGAAGCTGCCCACAGATTGCCATTATTACAAATGATAGTATGTTCAGAATACACCTTATATATGCATTTATTCAGAAAAAGAGATACGTAGGTAGATGCGAATATTGATCCCTGCGGGGTGCAAAAAGCAGTAAATACAGTCACACATGGTTTTTCACATTTTTAAAGGGACAGTACACCCCAAAATGGATTTCCTCGCCATTCTATAGCTTTGTGACTTCTTGGTGTTTAATGATCACACCACATAATGGCAAACCAAGGCCTTTCAAAGTCCAAAAATAGGAAACACAACGTAGTTCATACAGTAATCCTGTATCAGAGACCAAAATTTGTATTTGCTGAAAATCTCTGCCACCGCTTTCATTTGCGTTCTCGAATCTGGCACAAAGTGTTTTCACGCACCAAATTCGAAGCGGCGCTTGAACAAATGAGATTTGAGAGCTCAGCAGAATGGAAGATTTTCCGTGAATAATGAATAAAATTTCATTCGCATTTCCACACAAAGAACCACGTGCATAATTTTAAGATACATTTCTCTTGACAGTCCCTGGTCACTATTCATTTGAATTGTTTGATAAAACCACCTCAGGCATTCTGCAAAACAAGTGAGTAAATGATGACAGTTTAGGTCAACTATTCTTTTAACACCATAGCTATTTTGTCATCCGTTATTATAAAAAGTCCATTTGAGATGTGCAAATAGACCAGTGGAAAAGTAGGCTGCGTTTATGTAGGTCAAGGCAAGGGTTCGATGAAAGAGTCGCACTGCTGTCTATTATCTTTTCATTTGATCTCTTCATTTACATTTCAGAGTTACAACTGTCTCTGTCTGCCAGGCTGGGAGGGGGAGTTCTGTCAACGGGAGAGCGACGAGTGTTCATCAAACCCCTGCAAAAACAACGCCACCTGTACAGACCTGCTCAACGCTTACAGGTGGGTTGCACAAACACAGCCTGGTGCTGGTAGCATGTGCAAAATATGTTATACCACGGCGTTGCAACAACGTGACTATGTAATACGATTATTAGTGTTTAAAGCAGGAATATTTTGCAAAACAGTTACTTATATTCAAATATTCTCACTGTTATTTCAAGAGTTAAAGAGAGAGTTCACCCCCCAACCTCATCATTTACTCCCCCTCGAGTTGTTCCAACTTTGTATAAATTTCTTAGTTCTGATGAACACGTAAGATATTTGAAAGAATGCTTGTAACCTAACAGTTCTTGGTCACCATTGACCACCATAGTGGGAAAAATTACAATAGTAGTCAAAAGTGCCCCAGAACTGTTTTCTTTCCTACATTCTTCAAAATATCTACTTTTGTGTTCAACAGAGCAAAAAAATGTTTAAAAGGATTTTTCCTACTATGGTAAGAACCGTTTGGTTACAAGCATTCTTCCAAATATCTTTCTCTGTCTTCATCAGAACAAAGACATTTATACAGATTTGGAACAACTCAAAGGTGAGTAAATGATGACAGAATTTTCGTTTTTGGGTGAACTGTTCCTTTAAGAGTTTCCATACAGTTTGAGAAATGTTTTTCTCATTTCGCACAAAACGTTATTTTCGTCAATGAAAACGAGTGCATTTTAGTCGCAGTGAAATGTGCTAAAATTATCAAGTGACGTGACAAAGTATTGACATGTTTTAAAGGACGTTTCTGTCAGAAGGCAAACAGAAATGATGACTAAATCCGAAAACTGTGTAAAGATTAACTCGCTTCACTCTGCGCTCTCACAAATGTTAGAGATAATGAATTGCAGATGGCAGGTAAAACAAATGAATCCATCAATGGAGCGCAGCAGGAGGAGGTGTCTCGCGATTGGTGACTCACTTGAGGAAAAAGCTGCTGCCGCTGTTCCACCTAATGTGCCCTCTCGCTGAGGGCAGCCGAGAGAGAGAGAGAGAGAGAGAGAGAGAGAGAGAGAGAGAGAGAGTGTGTGTGGGTTTAAGACAGAGATTTGTAGCACAGCTGTAATCTCACTGCCACCAAGTGGAATGCAGATACTTTTCTTGAATTTACTATCTGGTAAATATAATCCCAGCTCACTGCTCAACACCTCCCAGTGTCCTATTTTCTGCTGTCTGGGATTTAATGCTTCTCAGACCAAAAGTGCAATTAACCTATAAATCCCCTCAGCTCTCTCACAATCTCCTAACAGTGATTCTGTTTTTACTACGAACGCTGAAATGAATCTGAAATGTGTTTCGCACACAGTTTGCGTAGTTTCAAGCCCATTGCAATATCAAAAGTTAAAGTGATAGTTCAACCAAACATGAAAATTCTGTCATCAGTTACTTAAACCTGTATGACTTTCCTCTGACTTTGTTCTTCTGAATAATACAAAAGAAGATATTTTGAAGAGTGTTTGTAATCGAACAACAGCGCTACCCATTCTCTTCTATTATATAGAAGCAAAAATGCAAGTTTATGGGTACCGCGGTTTTTTGTTTACCAACATTCTTCAAAATATCTTCTTTTGTGTTTTGCTTAGGAAAGAAAGTCATAAAGGTTTGGAATGACATAAGGGTGAGTAAATGACAGAATATTCATTTTTAGGTGATCTATCCCTTTTAGTTAAGTTTTTTTCATATCTGCTGTACTCTACTCTCTGAATTAACTTATACAGATGGAGAATGTGCTTCATTCTATTTTTTTTTTGTTTTGCATCTGACGCACATCATTTACTATTGGCTGTTTTTCACAAAATAATAAGAAAAACGCCATTAATATGTCCTGCTACAGTAGGGAATCTGAACACAAACGAGCATCAAGCCTTACATTTGCATTTCTACCATATAAGTACGAATCATTGCTATTTTTTAAACAAAACCTGTAAGAATAGCATGTGTAACCTCTTTAAAACAGCCATTGTGTTTATTGTTTCCCAGATTTGTGTCTCTATTTTTATGTAGGATCTTTAGGAATGCTGTAGATGCGCACTGTGTTTAACCCCTGCTGACCCCATATAAAAAAATCTGTCCCATGTTATTTCGCTTGTGTTATTATAAACGTGTTTGACTTTCTATTCTAGACATGAGTAGAAAGTTAATGCTGTGCTTCCTTTTACAATTTTTGGGAACAATGTGAAACGGTTGCAAACAATTCTAGAATGTTCCTTTTTGTGTGAACCGTCATTTTAAGGCAAAGTTTATATTGTTGATAAAAGTTTGAATGGTTGCGCACACACTGTACTTCTGATCTAAAAGGAACACAAAATAATTTTAGAGATGTGCGAGACTCATTAGTGCCAAAGCACCACAGGCACAGTTAAATTGGCGGCCCCTGGGCGAATTCGCTTTTATGCTACAAGGTCACTGTGTGCCAGAAATGTCAGTCTGTCCGTACATGTGTGAATATTTGAACCTATTTGGTCACGCGTTTGTGATGTGAGTTCATGTGGTGCCCCACAGAAAACTTGTGAAGAATAAGCGGTGCTGTCACAGAGACCCAAATGTACTATTAATGGTAGAGTAAATGTGTTATTAACACGATAGACTATTTTTGGGATATTCTCAAGCAACTTAGCAAACAATGCTTTAGCGGGTTCCACATTTACCATTTCGTCATTTGTATATTTACTGTATGCTAAATGTCATGATGGGGCATTCTTGTTTGAAAGGTCCAGTGTTTGAAATTTAGCGGCATCTAGCGGTGAAGTTGCGAATTGCAACCAACGGCTCACTCCACTCCTCCCTTTCGAAGCACTACAGTGGCTGACACAGAACTAAGATGTCGCCACGTTTTCATCCTTTGCCGAAGGATATTTTTTTGCCGAAGCAGTTTGTCCGTTTAGGGCTACTGTAGAAACAACATGGAGAATTCCATGCTAGTGGACCCGCGGCGTATGTAGATACAGCTAACTCAATCTAAGGTAATAAAAACATAACGCTTCATTATGTAAGGTCTTAATACACCTCTGAAGACATAGACCGTTTCTCAATTCCAAGAATATCCTTGATATAAAGAACACATCCGGGTACTTTCATGTGTTCTCTGTCCTTGTATTCTTGAGTATTGGAACCGGTCTTTGTTGATGACGTAGGGCGAGAACACGAAGACACATGGCCGCTGAAGAACGCATATTGAGAAATGCCCATAGTTATGTGTATTAAATTGCATTTCTGTCAATAGCTCCTCCAAAAAATTGATGTTTGCAACCTAAATAGTGCATTTAGTGCCACCTATTGTTGGCAGAAGTTTTCTCTAACACACATCTTAGTCTATATATTGTGTTATCAGTGCACGGGGTTTAGTTGGCACTGCATCAGCAGGCTATTCTCGCATCCCTGTGGGTTGTCTCGCGCAATAACACTCACTCTGGGGGGGTCAGTCAGGGTTCAAACATACCTGTAGTTCAATGTACAATAGAACTCTTTGGTGTCTTATTTAACTCTTGAAGTAAAAGTCCAACTAAAAATGAAATTCTCTCATAATTCCAGCTACTCTATGACTTTGTTTCTTATATGGGACTCATTTATCCAAATGACTTCAGTGGGTTAATATTTGTCTTCTGAATTGAAATTATACTGTAGGTTCATGTAAGAAAACAATTGATATCTATTTAGGAGTGCTAAATATGACGACAAATTGATAACTTGAGTCCCATACTGTATAAGAGAACACAACATCATTTTTGGTGAGCTATTCTCTTAAAAACCTTGATTCTGTCCCACAGGTGCACATGCCCTCGTGGCTGGGCAGGTGTGGACTGCGGAGAGGATATAAAGGAGTGCACGTCCTCTCCCTGCCTCAACGGGGCACATTGTGTCGAGTCTGACATCCCAGGGGAGTTCTCCTGCACCTGCCCTCCTTTCTTTACCGGCTCCCTCTGCGAACAACCTTACGACCCCTGCGACCTGCAGCACAACCCCTGCCAACACAAAGTGGCCTGCCGTGCACGCTCGGACGGAACCGCTCTTTGTGTTTGCCCAGCCGGTGAGATATAGCAACTCAGCTGCATCCTTCCTATTGACACGCCCACTGTGACTGAGATCTTAGTCTCTATCACAGGGCTTTCAACTCTGTTATATCTGCACTGCTGCGGCTTGTTGTTTAAATTCAGTCTATCTTCTGTCACAGTTCTTCTTCACCTAAAATTTGGCTTTTTACTCTTAAAGGAACAGTTCATCCAAAAATGAAAATTCTATCTTCATTTAATCACCATTGAGTTGTTCCAAATCTGTATAAATTTCTTTGTTCTGACGAACACAGAGAAAGATATTTGGAAGAATGCTTGTAACCAAACAGTTCTTGCAAACGTTCTTCCAAATATCTTTCTCTGTGTTCATCAAAATAAAATTGACACACACTCGAGGGTGAGTAAATATAGAAAAAATGTATTTTTTTATAACACTTTTGTGCCTGACAGTAATACAATAACACCGTCGTGGGGAAATTGGAGTTTTTAGACATTTAAAATGCTAACCAATAGCATGTTAAAATGAGATGAAGTTTTGCATGTACTTCATAAATCACACCCAGCACTTTCTCACGCGTCCTTTATAGCTTTACAGCTGTATAAACCACAATTAAGAGAAGGAGATAAAGCAAAAAAAAGTATAATTAAATACCAGCGTTTCATAAAAACCCTCACCGTATCATAAAGCGCTGTGAAGTTATGTTTTGCCTTATGGTGGTTTTAAAAGATAGATAGCATAATTAAAGGGCTCACAACTTACTTTTTATCTTTTTATTTTTTTTTCATTTAAAGTGTTAGCCAAGGTTTTATGCACTAAAAAGTTTATTAGAGGACCATGTTCCACCCATTTGAATTAGATGGGATTTGCACAGCAGCTTATATGTACAGAAGAGAACAGCACTGCCGTCCAAAGGCAAAGCGCAGCACTACACATTTCGACCAGCACTACACCAGCACTACACATTTGGTCAAAATTGAGTTAAGGTCTACAACGGGCTTTGTGACATCTGCTCTGTCTTGTGACAAAGTCTCCTGGTTAAAGAGTTAAAATTGCAGTAACTACAAAATCCATGCTAATACCAAGGCAAACCACAGTAAGTGATGCTACTGCGTTCTGGTTTTGTTTTCCCGGCTTTGACACCACAGATAATGCGGTCTGCCTTGGTAGCCGTAACACTCACACAGAACCAACAAGCCAACCAGCTAGCCTACCATGGCACAATCCCGCGGTCAAATGATGGTTGAACTCGCGTTAAAACGCAAATATCCAAAGACGTGTAAGGAAGGTCGCAAAATATTAACTCCTAGCAAGGCAAATGACAGCTTTATAAAAAAGTAACATTAACTAGCCAGCCGCTAGCAAATTAAACAGACATTAGCCTACCTTCTCGATTAAAGGCAATATCCACTCTGACACTCGTAATGATAATCCTATTTATAATTGCGTTGATGGCATCTTCTTTTGTGTTCTGCGGAAGAAAGTAATCACACAGATTTGCAATGACATGCAGGAGAGTAAATAATGAAAGAATTCAAATTTTTAGATGAACTGTCCCTTTAACGTGTGGATGTGGTAATGGTTGTGACATCACTGCCTTAGAGATTCCATAGCTAATAACCTCTGAGCCATTTATTGCAGCTGTGTTTTACTCCAAACATTTGAGGATTTGAGGAGACAGCCGTGTTGACATTTGTCTTCCATTTTATCTTTCCATCACTCCTAAGATTGGCCAGCGTTACGCTCTAACCTTTAAATGTGCCAAAATGCTCCACATTGCGGTAGTCACAAGAGGCAGAAACTGGCATGTGAGAGGAAACCTTGGCCCGCTGGATATGAATAGCTTCGGGTTTTGTTCTGCAAGCTCTCCCCTGCAGTTATTTGTCCATTGATGTCTTCAGCATTGGAGGGAATTGAAGTTCTCACACTGAAAGTTATCCTGACCGTTTGAATTGTACTGTCTCCCTTGTTAAACTGTGACTTTCCATTCCCGCGATGTTACCTTTATCTTTACTTTCCTATTTCTGGCTTTCTCGACAGACCAGACCATCTCACTCCCGCAGGAGTACAAGCATTTCATTAAATTATGGCTGCAGGTTTCCATCAAAGAAAGACAAGGCCTGACTGATGAATGTATAGAACGGGGTGAAAATGAGGTTTCGCCACATCTCTTTAATCACGACAAAGCCTGTTCATCTCGCGTGTCTGTATACGCGCGCCGAACGCTTCTCTGTCATTTCAAACCCTTCTGCTGATATTATTATGGTTGTCGAGATCCAATCACCTACTCATAATACAAGTCTGATGTGTTGGAGTCTCCGATTGCTCTTACTGTAATGCTGCACATTTGTATTCGGTTGATTCTAGAGTTTTGCAGAGAATTGAATGCATTTCCACAGCGATTCAGATATTATCAGTCATTCAAAGACAGCAGAAGGAGTAAATGCTGTAGAGCTGTATAATGTGTCTTGCTGTGTGGTTTTCAGGGACACGAGTGCTCGAGTTTTAGGGACTGCAGCGATTGATCATAAACACGCTATAGTTGTGTGACATCTTTGTAATATTTTATTTTCAAAAGGAGAGTTACAGAAGTGAATGGGAATGTGTTTTCCTTTACCTTCAACTCATAGAATACTTGAAATTGACCTGCTATTTTTTGGTACAGGATGTAATATGTGCCAAAAGTACTTATCATTTTTAGACTATATGATGAGAAGGACTAGATGATGATGTTAAATATAATATTGTACAAGACTAAGAGTAGTTGGGGGTAACTGTAACAAATGATTTTAACCCACTGAATAAGTGAACACTTCAAAATTTTACCGCTGATTTAATACACATTAATATTGCAGAATAGCGTTTCGCTTTGTGCGGTGCTAATTCTTTTAGCTGTCAGGAATAATGTGTTTAAAGCACAAGTCACCTCTAGGAGGTACAGTACCTACATTACAGTCCGAAATCATTTCATTCCTTCTACTAAAAAGTCTGAAAACCAAAAAAAAGTCTCAAAATGTAAATAAGAGATAACAAGCATCAAAGTTGGATTTCAACCATTTGTTTCACTATGATTTCCATTGTTTACGTGGCACTACTCACTTAGTATTAAAGATATCAGTGTTATATTTTCACAGAATGTTCTTTACGTTACGTAGGATGATTTTGTGTAGAAAACAGAAAATCAGCAAAAAATGACTTTTATCAGACTTTTATGTTTCATTGGACATATGTGCCTGACCCGAAGTTAACCTCCGGTCTGTGTTTGGTTATAGTATAATAAATAAAAATTTTATTTAATTTATCATTTGTATTATTTTATTGTATATTTATTAGTAGTATTAAATTAAAACTACTCAGCAGTTATTGATTCTTTGCGGCGGTCTACCGGAAGTTACGTTTGGGCCACATAACGTTTGTTTATGTTGTTGCCGCTGAAAACGTCTATAAACCAAAAACTCAGGTGAAGACATAATCTTCATTACACTTTTAAAATATTTTTTATTCAATTGAAGTCATGCAATATTAATTTCTTAGCTACAGTAGTATTAAAATAGCCCTTCATGATAAAACATTGTACGGCGTTTATAAGACTCAGGACAGGGTTATCATCTGTCCAACAGCCCTGTGACAAAATAATTGTTAGATGGGATTCAAAGGCTTCAAATATTAGACAGAAGATGATTTTTAATAAGTTTAGTTCGACGATTCCCCGCAGGTTTCCTATATCCTTCTGTTGTGTGAAATTATAAAATGCAAATTCTGACTCATCACTTTGAAAAAAGAGAAAAGCCTACTGTATACGACATGACTTGTAACAGAGAAGATCATTCTCATTTCTTTCTGGATTGCATCTGGTAAATCTCATCTAAATGTGTTTTACCTTGTTATACATCTGACATCTCTCAGCTGCACCTGGCTGTGTGACCCGAGAAACACAGTTGGAGCGACGTTGCATCAGATCTCCCGCTGCGGGCATCCTGAATGAATAAAGCGTGTGTTGATAAAAAAGGCCAGGGACCGGCCAGCGAGGTGTTATTTATTTTTTATTTCACATTACGCAGTTGTAACGCCATCATGGAGGAAATGAAAAGAATGTCGGGGAAGGATAAAAATAGATCGCTTTGTCAATCCGCGGATTTCTTTTTCTGGGGAGAAAAATAGGAAATTAGCATCTACTGCTGAATACATTACCGAGCTCAAGCGGCGCGTAAGCTCACATGCCACCTCATTTTCTCTCTATTCCTCCATTTCTCTCTCTCTTTATCTACACACACTCTGACTCACGGCCGTTCACAGCCCACACTTCATATCTTTGTACACGAGTCGCCTGGCAGATACATTGTGTATTATTGCACAAGCCGTGACTTGAACCGCAGTCAGAATTCCCACAGACGTGACATCTAGCCCTAACCCGCTGTATTTTTAACCTTTTTCTCTCAATAGTGCAAATATTATGTGTTATTTCATACTACTGCTGCTTTTTCAAACTCTTCGTTACAGGAGTTGTTTATTCAAAAAAAGAAAAGGTTGTCATTTCTTATTTGCATATTTTTGTCGAAAATTGTCTCAAAAGAGAAATTACGCTGGCATAATTTACATACTAATCATTTACGTACAGGATAAGGTCATATGTAGACTTCCATAATTAAATTACAAGTCTTCTGCCATGTGATTGCTGTGTGAGCAACAGGCTGAAATTGAACGCTTTATTCACAAAATAAATCTCGCTCTGCAGGAGCTCACAAATTTTACTCGCACTCGCTTTCGACTTCAAATATGGCTTGTTTGATTTTTCTTTATACATGTTGCAGCAGGTTTGACATCACTGATGGGTTCTCACATGTAACCTATTGAACACAGCACGCCGGTTTGAAGAAGACTGACATTTGCAAGTCACAGCCGAGGGGAAGATTTTCAGTGACTATAGCGACCTAAATTTCAGTCTGTTCCTCACACAGAACTGTTTTATGACTTGAGAAAAGTTGGTTTATGTCACCTTAAATCATATGTTTGATATTGTAGCGGTTTTAGCTAACGTTATTATATTGATGAGCAAAGCTCACCAAATATGGTTCTCCACCAGATCTTTCAAGATCACATCCATCGATTTCAGTCAAGGAATTAGTTTAGCTCAAAGGAAAATACGTATAATAATCGTGATCAAATATACAGTACATATTTTACCGTTTCTGATTAGTAATATAAAGCATAACAATACTTGTATGCATTCGTCCAGCAAATGCCTCAATGATATTATATACTTTACATTATCTCATGGCCATAAGTAACGTGACTTTACCAAACAGGATTTAGAGCAAAGGTAGCGATAATCAAACACAGTAAAAGGGACCAAGTTTGTGAGCGTGAATACAGAAAACCCATCACAAATGTATATACAGTATATATGGTTGTTTATTAAACTCCACTCTACATGGTAAACAAAACAATGACGATCGCATAAAACAAACAAATACATGAAACACAAATGCGCTAGGAAGCACGGAGAGAGAGAGAGAGGGCGAGGGCATGGCAGCGATTTCTGAACACCAATAAAAATCATCTTTAACAAAGAGGCACAGACTTAACGCAGCTATTCTATAAATAGAAACGGATACTTGCAAGCTCTGTGCTGGACCGATATCCGTATGCGCGTGTAGAGATGGAATTGTTCAAAAGGTTTCAGAAGGTAGTCCTGCAGAAAGTTGTGGGCCTCGTGATCGGCCGCATGGCCTAGCCACGTGGCAGCAGAGTCCATTGTTCCTTCTTCTCCTCCAGTGGGGGGGAGAGGGCAGTCTCCGAAGAGACGCCACGAAACAAGTTTTAGCGCAGAAGTGAAGACAGGAAGAGAAGTCTTTTCAGAGCAGGCTCGATATTTAACTTCATGAGAGGGCATGCCCACCTGAGTTTGAATCGACCAATCAGAGTTGAGCAAGGAAGAGGTTCTTTGTCCACTCAACAGCTAATTTGCATCTTTATGACCTCCTGGCAACTTTACAAAATACCATTCCAAATTATAACATAATGAAAAGAGAATGTTCTATGGTCACACAATATATGTAAACATGGAGGAATTGTAAAGACAAACATTTATATATCAAATATGCTAAGGTTTGAAGTGCATCGAGACATGATTCATTCGGCGGTATGAATACGAACAAAGCCTGAATTAACTTGCCTATTTAACAATTACAGATTATTTAAAAATGGCAAGAGCGACAACATATAACCTAGATATTTCGATATATTTATAGAAAAAGACAACCGAATCAAAAGTTCCTATTTGTCAGAGAAGTTTCACTGGTTAGCCTCATATGTTAAGTTTCACATGAGACAGAGAGACTTCTCCCCTCTGCTTTGAAGCTTAGGGGTCGTAAAATATCCCACAGAGAAACAAAAGGGGGTTGATGGCTCTTTCGGTGAGAGCACCAACTCTAGTCCAGACCCCTGGAGCTAGGTTTTGACTCTGGTCTTTTGAGGTTGATATCAAGAAACCAGGAGAAAGGGGGTTGGAGGGGGTTGATTGCTCTTCTTTCAATGACTCCGACCATTTGGCTTATGCTAAATTCTCTACAATATCATATAACAAGTCACACAGACACTTTTCGATTTACATTTGAAGAGATGAATTACTCACCCTCATGTTGTTCCAAACCTGTATAAATGTCTTTGTTTGGTTAAACACAAAGAAAGATATTTGGAAAAATGTTAGCGACTGAGATTTTTTTCAACCATAGTAGAAAAAAAAGTGACATGTTAAACACAAAATTAGATATTTTGAAGAATTTAGGAAAATAAAGAGTTCTGAGGCACCTTTGATCATTTAAATTTTTCTAACAATGGTGCCACAGAAATCTCAGTTGCTAACATTTTTCTAAATATCTTTCTTTGTGTTTAACAGAACAAAGAAATTTATACAGGTTTGGAACAACTTGAGGTTGGGTAATTCGTGACAGAATTTTCATTTTTGGGTGCACTTTCCCTTTAATAGTGTTTAATTTCTTGCTTGGGCATCTGTTAATAATGATAGAATGATTCATTTTGGCTCATTTCTTTACACCTTTGGACTATTTGGCTAGTCTTTGAAGTCTTATTTGCAGCACACCTCCATTCAACGTCATTATGATGCTTTCTGGAATTGAACTCTGTGGGCTTGTTCTCATCTGCCTTATTTACAGCTTAAACTGCATTACTCTATAAATTGGCTGGTTGGTTAGTTGACACAAGTGTGTAACACGGTAATGAAGCGGGGCCCCAGCTGAGGCTGGGAGATAGGAGTTGACAGAAAACAGCACGCGTCTCTCCATGCAAATGATGCTTTCATGCAACATTTATTGAGATACAGGCGCAGAGCCACGAGATCACACCCTGCCTCTCGTTCAGCTGAGCAGGCACAAACCTTTTGTGTTTACACAGCAGCTTGCTTTTAAATGTTGTACAGCAAGAACAGGGCCGGCAATAACACCCCTCACCTGAGGGCACTGATGAGAGAGAGAGAGAGAGAGAGAGAGAGAGAGAGAGAGAGATGCACAATGCACTCACAGCGCTTACACAAGTGATGATGTGAAACAGGGACCTTGTGCTATGATTTCCATCACCTTGTCATTTCTTCAGAGGCTCTCATAACCTCTGTTGACATCCATCAAACATTTTCAATCAAATGTTTGGACACACCTATAATGTACAGTAGTATGATACAGTGATAGAGTTAATTCAACACAATTTTGGTCAGTTTTAGTCCCAACTTGAATGGGTTGCGTAGTGTTAACATAGCATTGTTAAAACTAGGCAGTGGATATCCAACAAGTGTGTTTTGTTTGTGTTTTTCAGTGAAGTGAAACACTTGTTAGTGTTTAATGTTTGTTTATCTATGAGATTCAGAAAGGTTTGTTATATTTTTTAGTTTTGTGTTCAGAAAAGTGGTGTCTTTGCTTAAGTTGTGGGAGGTTACATTTTTAAACTTTAATTTCTGTTGAGCTCTTATTATCTTCTTTTTAAAGATTGATGAAAGTTGTCACATTAAATAAAAATATTTGAGTTGAGAACTTTAAATCAAATAAAGAAACTTTTACTTACAAAAAACATGTTAGTTGAACGAATACACATTTGACAACTTGAACATAGAAAAAAGTATGCTGAGTAAACATAACTTTAATATCGGCAACCAATGAATGTACATATTGTTTATGTAGCAAGACTTTTGACTTTGCTATCTTATGCTAATCTTATTTTGTAGACAAAATCGCATCTGTGTTTGAATGGCTTTGTTAAATCTCAATGTTTCATATGTTTAATAGATGAGTTGCTGAAAAGATTGCAATAAAAGCAGTCCTTGTGTTGTAAAGTAAATTTTAGTTTGTTTTGGGCACTATATAATTCCCATAATTTTTTTAAATGATTAAATTTCATTTTTTTATAAAAATTGTCACAAGTTATTAGATTTGTCTAAACTTTTGACTACCGTACCTGTACCATACCTGTTCCCGAAGATACAGTAGACTAGGACATTTCAACTGTATTTTTTTTCACACTTGGCTCTCTCCTGTTCCTCCCAATCAGTGTTGGGTAAGTTCCTCTGAAAAAGTAATTAATTACTAGTTACTAATTACATATTCAATAGTGTAATTAGATTACTGTACAAATTACTCTCTCCAAAAAGTATTTAGTTACTTATTACTAATTACGTTCTATATCCTATATCAACCTTGATTAGTTAAGTGATTCAAGGATAGGCATGAAAGGGCTCTTTTAATTCATTCAAATAAATAATACTAAACTACATAAAGTACTCTTATTTACTGACCAAAGTATTACAAATGTGAGAATTATACATTAAAGCGCAGATTTTAAAGTTAGACTCTGAATTTTGATGTCAATTCCACTATTGCACACACATATATTACGCAAAGTATTTAGTTTAATTACATCAAAAGTAACTGTAATTAAATTACAGAAAAAAATAAGAGTAATCCCTTACTTTACTTTTTCAAGGGAAAAGTAATTCAATTACAGTAACTAATTACTTAGTAACTAGTTACACCCAACACTGCTCCCAATCAGTACTTACATACAGAAGAGCATAAACTTTAGAACTGTTACATTAACTTTTCACATGCCCTCAGGGTTGGATTATAGACTGAGCCAGTGCTCTGGAACTTTGGACTGTTCTAGAGCTTCACACCACACACCCCGAAACTGCCAACAGAAGCTGGGCACCGCACGGGTTCCTTGGAGAATTCAGTATGAGATGACCAATAGGGTCCCTCTGTCCCCGAGTGCATACAACAAAGTTTCTAAGTTTTACTAGTTTTCAATGAGAATTTACAGTGTGTGTTTACAATGCTCCATATTTCCTGACTGAGACGAGTCAGTACATTTCAAGTACTGTCTAAAAATGCTGGATTGTTTTAACACATAGTTGAGTAAAATAGGGATAGAACCGATCATTGGGTTATAAATGAACCTATGATGGGTTGTTGTTACTTAACTGTGGGTTGAAACAACCCAACATTTTTTTTTTTTTTTTATTTGTATCCCAATGGCTGGATTCGTTTTACGTTAAAAGATTGCTGGTTTGACATAACAAAAAGCTGTTTACTTTGCAGTATAGTGAGCAAACTCTATTTTCCATAGTATTGATGTATTGATGCATAACCTTGTGTTAAAGTAAACACACTAACCCATTTTTCCCTTTGTAGGTATCAATACAATGTGCTGTTGCTGTGCACCATATGGGCAAACTCTGAGGTTTTGCACATGCAGCTTCATTTTCTGAACTTTTTGTGAGTGTCCTTGCTTTTCTTCCCTACTTTTCATTTTATTCTTCTTCTTACATAGCTCTTTTGTCATCTGCGTATGATTGAGATTGTATTCCATTCAAACCAGTAGGTAAACTGCTTTCCTCTGCAGTTAGCCTTATCTGCTCTCCTGCACGATTGTATCTCTGCTCCTATATTGCAATGCATTGCCAAAAGTACATCCCACTGTACATGTGCGTGTGGCTGCGGGTACATCCTTTTGTTGTTTTAATCTTTCTATGACAAAGTCATTTCAATGGGAAATGGTCCCGTTATCAAGCTGAGGTGGGTTGGAAAGATGTGCCGGTGAAGATGTGAAAAGGAAGCTATGACTTCACACTTGGAAGGCGGCATTGCATTGGCCAGTTGCCCTGTTTGAGACTCACAAAAGTGGGTTGTTACTCACAAATTTGTGTATCAGAGAGTCTAAATAATGACGTTGAGTAGACATTGAGCGTAGATTTGCTTCAGACTTTCTGTATGGCCACTGAAGTCATTCAAAATGCTCTCATCATATTGACCTAGATACAACAATGCCGGCTTCTGCCTTTCATGCATACACGAAAGCTTTATAAAATGATAGCTTGACACTCAATAAACATTATAATGGCTGAACGCTGGGGGTTTCTAAAGAATCAGCAGCCCAGGGAAGGGAATGAGAAAGAATGGGTTATTTTACCTAATAGATTTCTTCCAGACGCTCATTCTGCCGCAGTGAGTCATGCTGAGTGCTGCAAGTTTTTCTCTTTATGTTCCATATACAGTATGGCCGCTGTAGATGATACACTGTATGTTTTGTTGGCAAGTTATGTGTTTGATGCCAGTGCTAGAGGTCTGAGAATCTGGCCTCCTGGGGAACGAACTTGAGTAATGGAACCCGTCTTTTCTGTACCAAATTGTACCAAGCAGTTTCAAATACATTGCTAATGACTCAAATAAACTGTTTCCAATAATATACAATGGGAAATAAACATAGAACGTTATCACTTGTCAACACTTGCCCATTAAGGCCAGGAAGCACCAACTTCAGACCTTTTAAACGATGCAAAAGGTTCAATTGAGTTTTTCGGCGCCGGCACATTTATCTCTTAATTAGATTCCGAATAATAATTTGTGTGTTGCATCACAATTAGCCTTTGTGCTGAAATCTCTCCTGTAGTTCATTCTTCCCTGTGTATGTTCACCGGTGATTATAAATATTTAGCATTGGCCCTCTTTTTGCTTGTGTCGCTCAGATTGATGACCACGAGCCGGGGCTAATTACCAGGACGCTGTAGCTTTAAGACTGCAATCATAAATCTTGGTTATTTATAAAGATTGTTAATAATAGGAATGGCCGTAGTTCACCTTGATGAATTCATCAAGGTAGTTAATGACCCTTTGGTTTAAAGTTTAAAGAGAGTGCATGTGTGTGCATGGTAAACTCGCTTTGCCCATTTTCTGTCATTAAAGTTTTTTCAGTGGATTTTTTGCTATAGATTCCCAATAGTACATAAATGTAGACGTTGCATACTGTAAAATAAAACATGCTGGGTAGATTCAACCCATGGATTGGTAAAGAATTATTTAACCCATGGTTGGGTTTGTCCATATTTTACCCAACCATGGGTTAAACAACCTAGCATTTTTATAAATGTAATGTGGGGAATATTTTTATACTTTTTTAACCGTACAATACATGTGGGTTTATTACACTCACTTTTGTTAAAAAAAAATACAGATTTGAAAAGGCTGTATGTTTTCAACTAGTTTGTTTCCCAAGGCTATAATGGATCCTTAAACATCCAGATTTCATTAGGCTGTGTTCCTATAGATATATTTGAAAGCAGTCTCATATTGACTTTGGAGGATGTTTTGTTTCAGGGATTACCTGCATGTCTTCGTAGGGTGCACAGAGGATGCTGGGAGAGAGTGATGGAACATTTGTTTAAGCCACAGGTATTTCGCTTTACGCCGTGACAGTGGAGAACCTCTGGTCTCAATGTGTGTTCCTCCTGCAGATGCATTAATGTTGACATTCCAGATCTGCCCAGGAGAGATCACCAAAGGCTATGATTGACAGTTCATCTTCTACAAATGCCAGCTGTATAGAATTCAACCGATATTGTACTGTACGCTCATGAGCACTCAATAATCAGTGTGATTGCTAGAATCTAATGAAATTTGGGTTTCATAAATCGGCCAGCTCTGAAAATGCTTGGGAAAAGTTGTACATTTCATTGGAGATTTCGGTAACACAATAATTTCTTGTTTTACATCCAAAAAATGGGTTTAATCCATGGTTGTGTCAAAAAGAGACAAGCCCAACTTTTGGGTTAGCCTAAGGTTGTTTCAACTCAAAATGCTGGGGTGTTTCAACCCATGGTTGGTCAAATATGGACATTTTCCAGGTTAATTTAACCCAAACTTGTCCCTTTTTAACCCAACCATGGGCTGAAAACAACACTTTTAGGCATTTTTATCATGAATTCACAATAAACAATACATCTACAACATTTATTAATCTTAGTGCATTTAGATATCAGCATTTATTTATACATTTTAAAATAAAAAGTCTTATTTGTTGACATTAGTTAATGCATAGTGAACCATATCAGGAATGAACTATAAACAACTGTATTTGTATTAAAGTGATAGTTCACCCAAAAATGAAAATTCGGTCATCATTTACTCACCCTCTTGTCATTTCAAACCTGTATGACTTTTCTTTCTTCCGCAGAACATAGAAGAAGATATTTTGAATTGCTTTCTTCTGCTTCATACAGGTTTGAAATGACCCTCAAGAGGGTGAGTAAATGATGACCGAATTTTCATTTTTGGGTGAACTATCACTTTAACTAACATTACCAAAGGTTAATCAATGTTGTAAAATGTGATGCCAGTTGTTAGTTATAATGTTAATGAATAAAACCTGTTACCAAAATTTCATTCATCTTTCTTTGTGTATGGATAGGTTTCTAGCCTAAAACTTTTTTCTCCACATTAACAGCACATATTCGCTATCGAATATCTCTTGAAAAATGTTTAACTGGGTGATGTTATTCTGTGTAGTCTCACTTGACCTCAAATGAACCTTCTTCTGTCGACGGCGAGAACACAGGGAATAATTTATGACACGCATTAAATACAGATGGGCCTTACTACTCATTTGTCATCTGATTGTTTCCGAGTCATTTCTAAGGTGAGAAACCTCCCCTTACTTTGAAGTGCTTCGGCGGAGACGAGCTAGATGTGCTGATTTGTTTCAAAATAAAGTGCGCGTACTGGAACTGTAAATATATTCGGGGGTGACTCAGAATCAAATCAAAGCTCATTACGCTTTTGAAAACATTAGCAGGAAATGCACGAGGCTGGCGCTTTTCCTTTTGTCTCTCCACTGTCGTGTAGTTCCTGCTCTCACTGCTAAACTAATTAGACAATAAACTCACGAGATGCTGTGAATGGTAAAAGCTGGAAGGATTTCTTTAAGTTCTGTGCTTCTATACATATCCGAATGCCTTTTAAAAGAAGCATTTTATCTTTTGGGCAACATTCGCTGAAAAAAGTCTCTTTTAAAAACATTATTCTGAAGCTTCTCGCCAAGCGGAGGACAGGCTTATATCAGCAGCGCACCAGAGAAAAGCTGAATGTTCTCGTCTCCCAGGGCCTTTTTTCTCCCGACAAGAGCGCTGAGCTGATTACCCCCTTCCCTCATCCACGTAATGAACACGAGCAAAGAGGCTCCTGAACTTCACCTCCTCCATCTCCCACATCTTAACAAGATCCTCTCCACACTTCCACCATGAGCCCTCAGCCTAATCTGCGGAGGCACAGAGGTATTATTAGAGGCGCTCGGGCCCTCGGAGGAGACGCCGGGAGCGTGGGGCCCGGCAGATGAGATGGGCCACGGGGAGGTGCACGGTTCCATTAAGATGCCATTCACTGAGGGCCTTTGTTATCATTGATCCTAGCGCTTTCAGGGAGCGGCGAGACTTACTGATCCATGACCGTCTCATCTGTCTTGCAGGGTTCGAGGGAGCTCTCTGTGAAATTGATAGCGACGAGTGCGTCTCCAGACCTTGTCAGAACCAAGGCTATTGTGTGGATGGGGTCAACAGTTACAGGTCTTTTGTTGCTTTTATTTGTCATTTTAGTTCTCTGTTGTGTTTGTTTTACTTTGAAAAGGTACGCTGACCTCTGGCCCTGTTGCTGTGTGATGTTACAGAAGTAGTTTGCTCAGAAAATAAACTTTTGGGGGGGAAGTGCTTCTTTCATTATTTATTCAACAGCATGTCGTGCCAAGCTTGTGTACTGTTTTTCCAAATTTCCTGAAGTAACAGCATGCAGGTTTGGACTGACTTGAGGGTGGGTAAACAATGACAAATTCGTAATTTTTTTATGAGAATGTCTACTTTTTGGATACAATATGATTTGCAAAAAAAAACTGTTCATATCTTTTATCAAATTAAATAATATAAGTAAAATTATACAATAAAATATCTGATCTGTTATATGCCACAGAACAAATTAAGAGACTTGTCACTGGCAACATGACAAGATGCATGAAAACTGATAAAAATCAAGGTTATCACATAAAAAATACTTTTTGAACTTTTACCAAATACTATACATGTATCAATATTACTGTTGTATAGCTGTGAGTAGAACTTGTTTTCTTTGCAGTATTTGAGGTCTGAAAAATTTCAGAGCATCTTTTCTGTTTTTTTCACCTGTTTCTCCAGTTTTCATTTTCTGCAAATAAATGCAAATAGAAACAATGTTTTATTTGAAATTTGGGAGAAATATTGTTTGTAGTTCAGAGAATGAAACAAAATGATCATTTAACTTAAACACATACCTATAAATAGTAAATTCAGAAAAATTGAAAATAATTTTGTAATGGTCTCAGCTCAGCTGTATAACATTATAAATTCCTTTATACATAAACGCATATTTGCCTAATTTGATATAATATTATATTATTAAGCAAATAACACTTCATTATTAATAAAATGCAAGATAACAAAACAATCCAGGTCATGAAAGGTAGTATTATATAAGTATCTTATATGTGTAGCCCTCTTGCGGGAATGGTCTTTTCGGATCATGGCACCGCATTCCAGTTGAATTGAGGTCAAAGCTCTGACTTGACTTCTGTTTATGCTGCTCAGTTGCTCTGCCTGAAGCTGTTCGCTCCCTTAGTTTGCAGTAATTTTCCAGACATTACACTCTGTACATTTATCAGAAATGTCCATTTGGCCTCATTTGTCTACATGACGTTTTTTCTTGTAGTGCTTTGGGACACCCAGGTGGTTTAGCAAAAATTAGAGCCACAGCCATTTATTTCGGAATCTATTTATTTTCGGAAGGGCAGTCATACACTCATTATTCTGTACAGAGTTTCATGCAAACACAAAATACAAAAACTACAAAATATTGATAAAGAAGTATGACAATTATACAGGAAAAGACAGGAAGAAAATGTGCAAAAGTGTCATCATGTATGCAAGTGTGGCAAAAAAAGATAAATATCCTATAACGCAATGGAAAATACGGATAAGTCATATTACAGTACATGCAAGAACAATGTATAACACTAAAATATTTATTTTACATATTAAATTTTAAAGACGATTGTAAGATTGGAATTAAACTGTATGATTTATCTGTTGACATTTCAGAACTTCAGAGTTTCACAGACTGCTTTTTACAACTATAACATGATTCCACTTTTGTCATCTCCATGCAGCTGTTTCTGCAAGCCGGGTTTCTCGGGCCGGCACTGTGAGGAAGACATCAATGAGTGCGCCTCCAACCCCTGCCAGAACAGAGGCGTCTGCCAAGACCTTGGAAACAGGCAAGTACCATGGCAACACCGAACTGTTGTTGTTGCGCTTTTTCGCTCTGTAGGCTACTGCAACCCTCATAAATTGATTATGATGTAGGGGCCCGTGTATCCTCTCCCAACTATTTGTTTTTATTAGACGGCCAAGAAGATATGAGACAAGTTTGAGAGTAGCCTGTGTGTTATTGTCTAAAGTGATCCGGTTTACATAAAAGGTCTTTTTTCATCCTTGACATATAAAAGCTGTTGGACTAAACACAAGTGAGGGAATAGTTCAGCAGGTTAACATCATGCCTGTATATTGGTTTTCCATTGCTGGTTCCTCTCCTC
This sequence comes from Triplophysa rosa, assembly GCF_024868665.1. Classification (NCBI taxonomy): domain Eukaryota; kingdom Metazoa; phylum Chordata; class Actinopteri; order Cypriniformes; family Nemacheilidae; genus Triplophysa; species Triplophysa rosa. Next base: position 21,688,674 of record NC_079898.1, on the reverse strand, counting down.
GTTGTGCTTTAATGGGAGCCCTAGGGCCACTCTCAGCGTATTCGGGCGGAGGAATCCCAGGGCCAATTTGAGTCCTAAATGGTTTGTCTCCGCTTTGTCCTCCATCATGTACGGACTCCCACGTGACCGCGTGCTCCCAGTGTTTCCGTTTTTCTCAAGCGCTCATTTGACACATTGGGGCTTCACAGGTCTCAGCAGTACTTTGCTTTGTTTTCAAAGGTTGCTTGTTCTGTTTCTCTGCATTTTACTGACAGAATAGCAACTTGCTGATATCTGCTTTGATAATATTTCAAACAGTTTGTATGTGTTACATCAGGCACAGTGTTTAAGGAAGGTAAGAACAGCAAACCGGATTTGTGGTCTATTATTGTTATGATTATTGTTAGAATTATAACATTTACTTGACTTATTTATGTATTTACAATATATAGCAGATGCCTTTATCCAAAGCGGCTTACAGTTGGGGGAGCAAAGTATTAAGATAGAAAAATAAAAAACAACAATCTCTCAGGTCAAACCCCCAGCAATCATGTCATGTTAAAGTTGTTGATATGTGCAGCGACGGATCTGCATCACAGAAGCACTGAACTGGTCAAGTTTAAGGATGACAGGAAAGTTTAAACAATATCTGAAGCAAATCAACTTGTCAATCATTTTTTTCCAGTGATAGTAGCAGCCATAGTCATGAATAACAAACAAACCTCATATCTTTTTGCTGTCAGTCAGACGTGCGTTTTTCTGTCCATTTCCTTGCGGTTTTAGTTGGGACACTCAGTCACGAGATTTTAAAATGTAATTTAATATTTAACACATGAATATACTTCCCTAAAAAGGATTATTATTGTTATTATTATTAATAATAACAATAATGTTAATCAATTTACATATTATAAATAGTATTAATGTAAATAACATAATTAGTATTATTATTATTATTGTTAATACTAATATCATTAACATTGATTAACATTATTATTATTTGTCATGATACTGGCAGAACAACCCAATTGCACACAGTCCAGTAGAACACAAAATCTTTATTAAATCAAAAACCCATGATGGGGACAAACTAAACAAAACAGGAATTCAAAACAAAGACTTCCCACGAGGGTGCAAAATAAACAGAGTCCAAAAATAACATAAATTATAAATCCAAGACACGGCAAGGCAAGACGGGAACAATATAAGCAGCACGGGGACTAACATGAACAGGGTAAGACGAACCGGCACGGCACAGAGAATACTAGGGACTTAAGAGGGGAACACTAAGGAAGGATAATTAACAATAGGCAGGTGAGGGGAATCAAACACTAAGGGGAAGCTAACGGGAAACAAGGGGGCGGGGCCATGTGGCGCAAAGTCATAACAAAGGCCACGTGTCTTCCACACAGAACACAACAGGCACAAAAGACATGACACTGTCACGACCCTGTCCACAGAACTGGAAAACTACTGACAAGAAGGACAGGATCATGACAATTATTATTATTAATACTATCATTAACATTAATATCATTAACATTGATTAGCATTATTATTATTAATACAATTAATGAGAAGGCATTTGCTACAATCATACTGTAAATGTTCTCTGCTTGACCAATCTACCCTGCTCTGATTTACATTTCCAGTTTCCGATGCATCTGTGTTCCTGGATACTTCGGACCGCTTTGCAGCCTGGATGTAAATGAGTGTGAATCTTCCCCCTGCCTCCATGACGGCGTGTGCATCAACAAGCCCGGAGGCTTCGCATGCGTCTGCCCTGCCGGCTTTTCAGGTACAGTACGTCCCCCACGGCCATACCCAAGACACAAAATCAATGAGAGAAACTAGGACTTATCGCTTCCACGTGGACTCCACGTTCCCCGCGGCTCGACAGTTTCTCTGTGGAAGGAACACACAAATAGCTCATCAGCACATTTAGCAGATTACTAATTAATCCCACACTCCCACCTAAAGCAACACACACAAGCACGGTTTTAACCTTGAGTTACAGAAGCACCTCTTTCACATCATCTTCTGCATTTTAAGCGAGTGTTTCCTCAGCTCCCCACTGCTCTTTTTCTTGCACTGTTTTCCTCTACCCAGAGGGTGATCTCATTCGTATTCGTAGAGATTGGTACATGAAGTCTAAAGTGCACATTTTTCCATGTTTGGATAAATGTTAAATGTGTGGTTGATATTATTGACCGGATCTATAATGTGGAGATTATTTTCAACTTTAAAGATATGGAATTGGAGTAAAAACTATTTAAAGGCCGGCCAGAGGTGGCATTTTTTAAACCTTTGCTTTTATTAAAAATACATAAAAAATAGCTTATGAATTGTATTACTTTAATGTTGTGTGTAACTCAAATTGATATTTAATTATAATTCTACATTGATAGTATCTACAAATACTAATGAGATCACATTGCTGCTTAAACTCAGAAAACTGATATCAATGCTGTTTTTGGGTGGGAAATCTCAATCGCCATCAGCCAGCTTGAAGATTAATTTCATTTGTCTCTCCTACTGTATCGTCAATTTATCCTCATCGCGCCGAGGGAAGAGAATGAAATCTCGAAGGATCCGCAAACTCCTGGGAGAGCTCAGCCTGACACACGGGCCCTAATTCCCCACAGAAGCCTCCTTTATTATCAGGCCCCTCTCTGTCGTGTAGCAGTCATTACTTTCCTCTCAGCGCTGAGCTCATCTGAGGAAGCCGACGCGTCCCCGGAGAGCTCAGGCCAGAGGATATATTCTGGATTGGTTCAGCCAACTGGGGCTCACAGAAAATATTTGCCCTAATAAGATGTGTAACGGCATCCCAACTTCTCAAGGAGGCGGAATCAAAGATAAAAAAAGCAATATGCGGCCGTCTGCCGCCCCGACGGGTCCTTATGGCTGATCTGTGGCGAAATGATTTTTAAATTGAAATCGTGTGTTGCACAGCCACGGCGTATAATGGGCCGTGTTTGGTGAAATGACGTCATTTGTGATTGCGCTGGGATCCGCCGGGTTTCTCTTGAACGCTTTTTATTTGGAGGGGGGGGAATCGTAGACATGCTGGTGCTTTTATTATGTGGTTATATAACAGCAAAGCAAAGTTGTTTAAATAATGTGGGAAACTAGTTCTGGGGCACCATTGACTACCATAGTAGATTTTGTTCTACTATAGTAGTCAATAGTGCCCCTGAACTTTTGTTTACAAACATTCTTCCAAATATCTTTTTGTGTTTAGAAGAACAACGAAATGTTTACAGGCTTGCAACAACTTGAGGGTGAGTAAACGATGACAGAATTTTCATAAGAAATCAACCAAATCGGCCACAAGTGCACCCGCGAAATTAGTGCTGAACTCAAATTGTGCATCGTACAGCTTCACTTCACCATTTCTGCACCTCAATTTGGTGTTTTTTTTTGGTTGTTTTTCTCAAACTTGGCTGAAGAAAGCCCAGTCTACGTATAAATCGCATTTCCCTGTTGTTCATTTATGTCGTACATGCAAAATTCAAACTCTCCCCACACACGGATCTTTTTCCGCTCGTTTGGTGAATTTCTCTCTCGCTCCATCTTCTCTGTTGTGTTGATTTTTGTCTCTCCAGCCTTCCTCGCTTCTTATCCTCCCTCTGACAGAAAATCTGATAACTCGCTGTGGATTCGAGAAGTTCCTGCAGAGAGGAGTAATTGAGGAGTGGAGGAGAAGATTATATGCTCTTTCTCTCCTCTCACGCGAGTACTGTGAGCACCCTTAAGAAAGCCAACACTAGGATTAACCCGACAGCTTTATAATCTCTCCCCTGCACGGCTCCTCATATTCTACGGAGTCAAATGGAACGATGCATTATTTGTCAAATCAGACAAGGAAATGCCGATTAAGAGGGTTTGGTATAATCCTGTTAGGAACGCTGACGGCGTAAATCTGTTGTCTACGGAGCGAGCGAAGCAGGTGCGGACTTTCCGAAGATCTGCAATCTAGTGGCGTAGCGGCGAGAAATGAAGCGGTTGATTGACGGATGTCTTAAAAAAAACGTGTCAGGAACTTTAGTCATGTAGAGACAGAATATCACAGTCTGTGGTTATGTTGTGGGGTTAATGAGATTTTTACAGTTAATTCATACCCAGTCAAGACGCTGACACTTTCTGGTCGTGTTTGTAGATGGCCTGCCGCAGGGAAATAAATTCATTACGGCTTAAACAGCGGGTCAATGTGAAGCGAATTTACATCGGTGAATGAGCGATTGGAAAAAACACTTTAATTAAAAGACGTACCTTTGTTTATCTACGTCGCTTGCGAGACGATCCAAATGAGCCCAGCGTGAAAAAACGGCACTAAGTAGAAAATGTTGAAAACTACTTTAGTGGGAAATATCACGGGCGAGCGTTTGTTTACTCGCTGCGCGGAGTAATTGAAATGAAGCTTTAATTTACTGTCGGCGTGTGACCTCAGCCGTGGCTCGCGGCTTCGCTTTCGCCCGAAGTTAGTGAATTATTTCTGTAGTCAGGCGTGAATTAGGTTTACGTTCCTGTAATATCTGCATATGATTTATAAGGTTTTGGAGATCGGGTTGGCTCTCTATTTAGATGTCTCGAGGCTTTTGGAAAAGCTTCCATTTGTTTGTGTAGTTACAGGGGGAAGAGTAATGGCTGTCTGCTCTTTAGTATCGCAGCTCTTTGGCTCGCGTTTTTATCTTCGTCATTTGTCAACCTGTCCCCGGGTGTCTGCCGAGTCTTTCTTGCCTCGGGATTTTACAGGCTCTTCTCTAGTTACTGAATTTACTGGGTTTGCAGGTAAATTATGACCTATTAAGGTGTTTGTTACTGAACCTTTTTGGAGTGGATTTACATCAACAACTGGGTCATAAATCCGGGTCGGGAATAATGTACTTTATACAGTTTCGCTGGTGTTGTGGTTATTTCACCTTGGGCTCCAAAGGTTTGTGTATATATGTGGGCACTTGACACAGAATGTGTCTATTCACTTACAATATGACTGTATAACTAGTGCTTACAGTTTCATTTTTAGTTTTTTGCCCTTTTTTACCTGTGCATTGCAAAAGCTTGTGACAAATTAATTTGCATGCGTACAAATTTGCGATGCACTCCCTCGACAACGAGATAAGCTCTGCATACGTAATTATAAAAGAATGAGCAAAATGCTGATTTAAATCAATTTAGATGGAGTACATCTGCTTCCCACAAGTACTCCATATCAACCACAAATGCTTGATGTACTTGTGTATGTGGCTCTCATTTTGTTCTCCATAAAGGTACGTGGTGTGAAGTGAACATCGACGAGTGCCAATCTAATCCCTGCGGATTCAACGGGAGGTGCATTGACGGTCGTAATGGGTACCAGTGTGTGTGCTCCAGAGGTTTCATGGGCCATCACTGTGAGAGAAATATTGATGAGTGCTCATCCAGCCCCTGTGTTCATGGGAGGTACATTAATCTTGCTGAGCGACTGCATTTCTTTCAGATGTGAGATTGTGAGGTTTGTACACGCTCACCGCAGCTGTTCTGAGAGAGTGTGTTTTTAAAGGTAATTGTGCCAGCGGTCTGGTTGGATTCGGTAACCACCTTATAATTTGTCATTGCCAGCTGTTTCTTTCACTTCAGCCATTTAACAAAGTTAATCGTATGATTTTACAAAAAAGTGCTGAAACATAAAAAAATCACAGTATTGGTGGTACAGATTTTGCCTTTTCAGTTTCTCTGGATGGTTTTTATTTTTGTCAAGTTTACATTGTAGACTGAATACTGTAATGCTAATCATGTGATAGTTGACCCAGAAATGAAAATTCTGTCATCATTTACTCACCCTCTTATCATTTCAAACCTGTATGACTTTCTTCCACAGTACACAAAAGAAGATATTTTGAAGAATGTTGTTAACCGGCACCCATTCACTTGCATTGGTTTGGCGTCCATACAATAGTATGGGTGCCGGTGCTGTTCCGCTACCAGCTTTCTTCAAAATATCTTCTTTTGTGTTCTGCGGAAGAAAGAAAGTCATACAGGTTTGAAATGACATAAGGGTGAGTAAATGATGATAGACTATTCAATTTTGGGTGAACTATCCCTTTAAAAGTTCAAATTCAAAAGTTAAAGTGTTCCTGAATCTCCATTGGTTTGCAGCACAAAGGTCAAGGGTGCTGATTATGCTAAATGCATAAATGTAAATGTAATATCATAAAATTTAAAGATGCATGTGAAAACAGAATCTATAAACTGTGTAATGTTAAACTACATCTTACAGTTTGTTTTTAGGATAGACAAACAATATAGTTAACTGTTAGTTGGTTTAACGAGGAAATGAGCTATAGCCTAGTAAACGTTGCACACATGAATGAACTAGCAACAGATTTCTAACAGAAGTCATAATACGAACTCATTGCTTCTTTTCATTGCTTCTGTTGTGTGTATATATAAAGTGTCTGTCAAAAACCACTGCGCAGGTAAATGGGTTTGGTTATGGTTCTGCTGTACCTTCATTGATGTGTAAAATCATCTTTCATAAATCATAAATAATGAATGCAGAGGTTGGAGGTGTCAGGTCATATAAATGATGTGTTCTTTCATTGCAGTTGTGTGGATGAAGCTGACGCGTACAGCTGTCAATGTGAGGTTGGATGGACCGGAGGCAGATGCGAGATCAACATTAACGTGAGCGTGTTCTCTTTCTGACTTGTTGTAGAATAACAGCTTAAGTTACAATGGATCTTATAGGTTCACTCTCATAAAGTATGTGTGAAATAAAACACATTGTGTTATAGAATTATATATATATGTGTCACATTATGTGTCATTCTTGTGTTGTCCATAAAGGGATAGTTCACCCCAAAAAAGATTTTTTTTTTTTTTCACCATCAGGTTTTTCCAAACCTGTATAAACCTGTTTGTTCTGTTGAACATATTTGGAAGTATGTCAGTAACCAAACAGTTCTTATCCCCCATTTACTCCCTAGTATTTATTTCCCTACTATGGCAGGAAATGTTTGTCTGAGCTTTCCTGTGGCTCAGTGGTTAGAGCATGGCGCTAGCAACGCCAAGGTCATGGGTTTGATCCCAGGGGATTGCACATATTCAGATACAATGTATAGTATAATGCAATGTAAGTCGCTTTGGATAAAAGTGTCTGCCAAATGCGTAAATGTAAAGGGGGGATGAGATCTGTTTGGTTACTGACATTCTTCCAAATATCTTCCTTTGTGTTCAGCAGAACATAGACATTTATACAGGTTTGGAACAACCTGAGGGTTAGTTAGAATTTTCATTTTTGGTTGAACAATCACTTTAACTAGACATAGAGATGTGTTCAGTTAAGAACAGAATGTGTTATTAGCGCATGGGCTATTTTACTGATCGCTACAGTTTGATATGCATTATTTTAGTGGCAAAATGCATTCTTATATTAGGTTATATTCTTATGTAATGTTTTTGTATAATGGCTTTTTCACAGTTGATGTCCCAATTACATAATTCCCCCAATTGTGGCATAACTGTTCATGGAATATAGGTATACAGTATATCCACTGTATAATGTTTTTTAATTCATTAATAGTTCAAACGGAAAAAATCAATTCACATTGTTGGAAAGCTGTTTCACAGAACAAACAGTATAGTAATAAGGGGAAAGGTCAGTGAAAACAGGAAAATTGTGAAATATATAGAATACATGGTATTCTATAGATAAAAAATGTAAACATAATTGTCTGAAGGGTTTTAATCGGCCTGTCATATTCATTCACTATTAAACAAGTGTTTTAAACAGACAGTTCACCAAAACATTTAAATTCATCATTGACTCACCCTCAAGTCATTCCAAACCTGCTTGAATTTCTTCTAAAGAACACAAAAGAAGATATTTTGAAGAATGTTTGTAACCAAACAACAAGGTCCCCAATTGGCCTCTCTTGTATGGACACAAAAACCCGACACGATCTTACATTATTTTCTTTTGTGTTCCACAGAAGAATGAGTCATGTACAACAAGTAGGTGAGTAAATGATGACAGGATTTTTATTTTTGGGCGCATCTCTTTAATATAATATCACATAAATATTTTTAGGTGACAGATGTAGAGATGCAGACATGACTATTTAGATAATGAACATTTTTGACTTTGAAGCAATTTAAACAGAAAAGGCCGAGGCTGTGATGTTTTAAGTTTTAACAGTGACAGTAGCTAAACCTGTCATATTTCATTCTGGAACCAGGAGACTGTCATATATGACTGTATGAACAGAATACAGAAGCACATCGGCATGTAGTATAGTGTGTACTAGAGCTTTGACTAACGCTTGTCTGTGGTGGGCCTGAGCATCTACTATTGACAGGATATTCAACTTTTTGAAGCTCTAGCTGTGCTGCCACAGGTGGCTGCTTGTGCCAGCAGCTGTTGACTTGTTTTATTTATGAGTGCTTTTTTATAAGCGGGTTGATTTGCATTATGTTTTCAATAGTTGATTGGTGGCAACACGGTAAGTGTGAAGATAATTATGAAATGTGTTTCACCACAGTGGACCGTATGAGCTGTGGGGATTGGGCAGTCATAGTCGCAACAGGATGTGTTTGTGTTGTAGCGAAGCCAAATCAGGATGGTTTGTTGTAATTTCCTTTTTTGTTGTTGGTGGAATGGAAACGAGAGCATTGCAGAATACATGTCAGATGTTTACAAGACCACCACTTAAAGGGGTCCTTTCTTTAGCGATGTGATTTTTCCTGATGTGTTTCGACATACGTTATGCATTATCTAATAATAAATCGAACCTTAATGCTAAAATGTTACAGAGTTTGAAAATAGGCACATATTAGCCACTTGAAATATTAACATAATGCAGGTGCATTATTGCATTGACGTAAGCATTTCTATAGTCATTTTCTCAGTGAATAACCTGTTCATTTGTTTTGCTATATAAATATTGTATGTAAATATAGTCATCAATGAGAATGTTTGGACATCATTAAGTTGCTCTTTTTACCTCTCGGACATCCATTAATCAGTCCGTTCACAGTGGATTCACCACCAAATGTATTTAGCTTCCTGCAGTATGTTCAAATGTCACGCATCAGATTCTGGAGGTGAGTCAACACTGCTGTAGGGCGCAACATTCACAGCCAGTAAAGATCATAGCGTGTTGCATCACCAGCCGAGGAGACACCATGACCACAAAGGTGGTTTGCTCAGGGCGAGGTTCAGGCATTGGTGTCCAGCCATGGTGACCACTGCAAATGTTGTGTTTTCAGGTAGAGGGGTGAACTGTAGTGGTTATAAGGATAGCACTGGTACAGTAACTGAATTAATCTGTCTGGATCAAATGAAAGGTTGCTGGTTCAGTTTTAGTAGCATGACTCTTAAGCGAGGTGCTTAATGGGATAGTTCACTCAAAAATGAATATTCTGTCATCATTTACTCAACCGCGTGTCATTCCAAACCTGTATGACTTACTTTTGTAGAACACAAAATGAGATATTTTGAAGAATGTTGGTGGCACCCATTGACTTCATTGACCGAGTCAATGGGTGGTGCCATTGTTTGGTTACCAACATTCTTCAAAATATCTTATTTTGTGTTTGTGTACACAGAAGTTGGAGTCATATACAGGTTTTCAACCATAGGTTAAATAAATGACATCCAGTTGGGGTCGATTTGTGGGTTTCTGCACTTGCTTTTCAATGCCAGTGTTTGATTTTGTTGTTGAGGAAATGAAAAATGGAACAATAAAAGCATTGTGCTATGGTGTCTGTTAACGTTCATAAATGTTCAAACTCCTTTTATATTGAAAAGCATTTTGTTATCACATTTTGCTCAGTTTGCAAAGACGAATTTGTCATAAGTGACACTACATGAGAATCAAAATGCAAGTTACGAGAGACTGCAATACAATATCTGTCCCACTTTTAGATTCTAAACTTTCAATCAGAAAAAATTAAGAAAATGGAAAAGGTCAGCCGTATTGTCAGGTTATGGTTTTCGAAAATGATTTACAGGGAAATGGAGTGCCGTAATCTCTTGAGGAGAGAGGAAAATTGAGAACTAAAAGGTGAAAGAGTGCAATTTAACAACAGCAAATATCCAGCGTATAGCACAGTAATCATGTTATCACATTATGTATTTCTGTCATAATCCTGTTCTGGTAAAAACTCATCATTTGCTTTGAAGAGTATATGTTTTATGTGAAAATGTAAAAGCATCCCACGCATAATGTGTGCAATTATGGATTGAGTATGACCAGCGTTCCGGTACAATTTAAAATGCTCCAACAGATCTGCTGTTTAATCTGGCACATTTTGTACCTTGGTGACTGTCTCTTCTAAATAGCCGTTACAGAATCATCTTAACACATGTACAAAAGCCTGATTATAAAATGCTACTATCCCTAATTGATTTAATACCTAGCACAGGCTTAAATGTGCCCCTGGGATGAAACACTTGGCTGGTTTGGTGGATTTAAGAGGCTTGTTTAGAATAAATCATTAGCTGCTGTGTTTTGCTGTAATGGCTCTATAGAAACAGTTCATTTTGGATTCTTATTTACAGTATCACCACCACTTATGAAGTACTATATATCCTTTTATCCGATCCTCTTTAAATCACAGTGATGTTATTAACTATGGACATGTGCTGTAAAAACTGTATAAGGGCCCAGGAAAATGGCACTGATTAAAGAATGAACTTGTGCCTCCAACGTAATTTATGGTAAACATTTGGCTTCCGACGCGTTACAGATTCACTTTGTACTTTTAGTACATGTAGAGAAAGCATTAGGGTGCTTTGGATTCAAGTGAACTTTGATCTTAAATATCATCCATTACGTGTGGAATCAATATGTTTTACCTTTCATGTTATAATTTTGTAAAAATAAAGAGCGAGAGATTCATGTGAGAAAATGAAATATGCTGTGGCATTCTGTCTTCTTATATTAGTCTCTTAAAGGGATAGTTCACCTCAAAAAGAAAATGATTTGGTCACACTTCAGAATAGGGGGCAATGCCCGCTATTAACAAACCTAATTAACTAAGACTTTTTCCCCAATAAACTCTTAATTTGTTGCTTATTAATAGTTAGTAAGGTAGTTGTTAGGTTAAGGTATTGGGTAGGATTAGGGATGTAGAGTATGGTCATGCAGAATATGTGCTTTATAAGTACTAATAAACAGCCAATATGCCAATAACAGTCATGATAATAACAACTAGTTAATAGTGAGAATTGCCCCCTATACTGAAGTGTTACCAAATATTTTATCGTTTATTTACTGTCAAGTCATTCCAAACCGGTTTTTCTAAAGCACACAAAGGAAGATATTTTGAAGAAAGTTGGTGATCGAACTACATTGGCCCCCATTGACTTTCATTGTATGGACATAGAACCACTAAGACATTTCTAAAAAAAATCTTCTTTTGTGTAACACTGAAGAAACAATCATACAGGTTTAGAACAAAATGCAGGTGAATACAGTTTCTTAATCTATTTTGTCTTGTTTTAGGATTGCGAGACTCATCCGTGTCTTAACGGTGGATCTTGTGTGGACCTTCTGGACAAATACGCCTGCATCTGCCTCGATGGTTTCACTGGGAGGAATTGTGACATCGACCAGAACGTGTGTCTGCAGAAGTCTCTCAATTTTTCCCTCTGTTTCAATGGAGGAACATGCGTGGATGGTCCAGGAGCCAACTTCACTTGCAGGTGAAAACAAGACTTCACATATTATGTAAATCTAGATGGAATGTCTGGTCTCTTTCATTATTATGTTAACGATATTATGTCACTGATTCGGTCCCTGTGGACAGTATTCATCCAGATATATTTTGGTTCCTCTGGCAGTTCTCTCCAAAAGGTCTGTAAGGTTGCCAGAGAGGATGATTATGCAGCAGCTGGTCCAACATTATTTTTCAGCTGTAGTACTGAAATTGCATTGTGGCGTATTACTCGGTGTGCATAAATGGACCCATGTAACATTTCTCATGATGTGTTTCTGCTAATACGACTTTCCGCCGCGAAGAATCGGCTTGACTGTCCAGACGCTCGGTTTAGCCAGGCGATAATGCGATCTACAGTTTTCATCGTGTCAGGTGGACAGATGCACGGACGGACAGCTGTGGAATGAGAAAGCATTGTCTGTCCAAATGAGGGCTCATTGGATTGATTTTCTCGAATGGAAAACAAACGCCTCCATCCTACTTTGTGTTTACTCCCATTTGAAATCGCTCGCAGACTGATGACTTGCAGGCCGATTGTATTAAAGCCGGTCTCATTCGTTAACGAACAAAAGCACATATTTTAAAGACAAACAAATTGGAGCTCAGTCAATTTTATATCAGACTCTGTTTCGCATGATATTTGAAGTTTCAGAGCACATTGAGTATTGATATTAAAATCCTAACAGCTTCCTCTAAAAGACAAAAAATGAAACATGTCTCAGATTTAGGTGTGGATGTGTTGTCTTGGTGCTTTAGAAACAGTTATGTTGATCTGAAGATCCTATAATGTAATATGTATAACTTTGATCTCCAAAGTGAGTTGTTATAAGAAAGTTTTTTTCTAGAAACTAGAGAAACTTAAAGGTCCAGTGTGTAATTTTTTTTCAGTATCTATTGACAGAAATGCAATATAACATACACAACTATGTCTTCAGAGGTGTATAAAGACCTTACATAATGATATGTTTATGTAATTGATTATGTTTTATTGCCTTAGAATGAGCTATTTATATATGCACACACCGCAGGTCACCTTGGAATTCATCATGTTGTTTCTACAGTAGCCCTAAACGGACAAACTGCTCCGCAGAGCGCTCCGTAAATACGTTATCTCCTTCAGTAAAAAAGTAAAAACGTGACATTTTAGTTCTGTGTCAGCCACCGTAGTGCTTCGAAAGGGAGAAGTGTGCCACAGTTTGTAACCTCACCACTAGATGCCGCTAAATTTCATACACTGGACCTTTAAGGTGAATTTGAAAGAACCACTGAAGACGCTTTATTTATAACAGTAAGCCTGTGGTCACTTCAGGACTCTTCTTTCAGTTTGTTTCATGTTTTTGTGTTACTGTTATTGGTGTTTTTTTGCCATCTTTCTGTTACGTAAACCCTGACATTTACTTTGAGAAGCTCTCTCAATGTTAGACACACTTATCGTCTCTCACGTGTGCTTTTATTTAGCTAACAGAAATATAAAACAGCAAATATTGTCTTATTTGCATTCATAGCCTTATTTGTTTGGATGTGGCCAAAATTTGCTGCTTTGTTTTTAATATATAGCTTTGATTCATCCACAGGTAGTAATATTTTAGGAAGTATTGAATATCTGCACTTTTTTTGCTGCATCTGTTTTTGCTTATTTTTTAAGATGTAGACTTCTCACAGAGCGTGAGCATACACAACTGCATCTGTTCAGCATCACGAGCGTTGGTGAAGTTATCACCATGGCTACAGAACACTGAATCATACAAAGTACCGTCACCATATGTCGTCTCAGCCTGATTTTTTCTGTTTGTGAGGTGCAGTCAGATAATTGAATCTTTTTCTTAAAAACTCCCAAGAAATATTTTGCAATTTGCTGTATTCCAACAAACACTGTGTAAATGAGACATTTCTCGCCATCTGCGTGGCGCCCAAGTTTTCACAAGCCTGTCTGACCATATGTCCATCATTAATGATATTTTTCCTTGGGAAAATTCGCTTTTCCATGGTCTCAAGGCCGTGGCTCAAAAATCGTGCCATTCTTTTAAGTCTTTCGAGGGACATGTTTTTAAAGTCTGATTCCATGGGCGATGTTATAAAGAGTAATGCTTTTATTCAGCTGCTCACCAGGTTTTGTTGGAGATTTCTGTGAGGTGGAGATGAATGAGTGCTGTTCGGAGCCGTGCTTTCACGGGTCTATCTGCCAAGACCTCATCAATGCCTACCAATGTCACTGTCAACCAGGTGAGGCTTTTATATTATAGATATAAAAAGAAAATCCTACTGGTTACCTTTCATGATGTTGTATAGGCTTCGAATATTGCATAAGTTAGTACGGCATCCAATTTTATGCTTTTATTGGGGTCATCTGTATATGATCTTATAATGTCCAAGGCTTGGGAAAGTTGAAGAGATGAATATAATGTTGATTATATGTGAGTGTTTACAAATCCAAATGGGTATTGCACTGTTAGTCAGGTTCTCCTTATCTTACGTCTGAAGAACATGAGCAATACAGCTTGATGAAAGGTCTCCACTTCATGTGTCTTAATTCCGCCATGCGAAGCCTCTTACGTTCCTCTTGGGAGTAATTTGCTCTTTGAGGAGAGCGAAACCGACGCAAACCTCATTGAATATTAAAATATATTCAGCTTTCCTTCCGCCTTTACGTATGCGTGTGATTTTGCATTCTAGAACAGGGAAAGCGGAAAGAAGGTAGATGATGGAATGAGGGAGAGCTGTATGAGAGCGGAGGGGACGGGGGTTGGCTCGTTGTGGCACTCAAGGTTTTTGTTCCTGGCAGGTTGGACAGGCCTTCACTGTGAAGATGACATTAATGAGTGCTTGCTGCAGCCATGCAACCAGGGAATGTGCATCCAGAATGAGCCGGGCCACGGCTACACCTGCTTCTGTCGGCCCGGATTTGTGGTGAGTCTCGCTAAGTACCCCCAGTCACCCTCCTTACTCCCTGAGCTCTTCATCTTCCCCTGAGGTGATCTGAGAGGGGTACAATCCTGTTTGTCGTTCTCCTGTCAAGTATTTGCCGTATGCTTGTTGCTGTTCTGTATGGCCTTTAAATATCCTTGACATCTTTAGCAATGGAAAACCTTGCGGTGTCTTGGTAACCACGGCACCAGTGGAGAAGCGCAGATGTTACTTTGTCAATAAAATATCTACTCCATTTATCTTCTTTGTCTATAATGTTGTCTATACAGTATATACGAAAAAGATATGTTTTGTCTTTGTGTGTCTGTAATGTACTCCAAAATAGAAAAACAAAAAGCTCAGCAGCAGAACAAAGCAAGAAGAATCAAATAAATTACTTTATGAAGACAAAAGCCATAAAAGTATTTTTTGTGTCAAAAAAATTTCATCATGTCAAAAGACATTATATACTGTACTGTAGGTAAATGTTCATCAGAACACACTTAAAGAGACTTAAAACAGCAACTTAAAGGTGCTGTAAGCAAGTTTTTTTCCCCATTGCCTGACAAAAATCACTGAAATAGGTGTCTTGAGAAATCACACCAGACATTGTGACAGCCGTAGGCTCTGTAAACAGCCAGAGAGAGCCAAGGGAGACAGTCTACCCTTTTAGTTATTTATTTTTGTAGAAAACACTTTTTTGTGTTCATGATTTCCAACACCGGATTGGCTTACAGCACACGTTTAGGAGAGCGAAGTTTACAGCACCCTTAACTTCATCTGTGTCTCCATGCAAATATCTGTCAATCGATTTAAACTGTCATTCAACATCACTATTACAGTCATTGGCTGTTTGTAGCAATGTCCCCCTTTTGTGAGCTCTCCCATCAACTTGGCTCGATTGGCTGTGGAATTGTTTGCATACTGCCACTTAAAAAAAAAACATAATTCAGGCAATGCCTTGCTACCCGTGTAGTCTTAAGCAGTTGCTACTAGTGTACAATAGATGCCGTTTCAGCTGAAGGCTTTGTTAATAATTGCTCCTGCTGCCGGGCTTAAGCTAATTTACACCCTTATTTAGCAGGATTTGAGTTTTGCACCAGGCTTGAATCCTAATGCCCTGAGCATAGTTGTGTACAGCGAGTTTATTACAGCACATTGCATCAAACTTTCGGCTCCTTCACTGTAATCCGGCATACTCTCTCAATTATTTCAAAAACCTCCCCGCCACTTATTATTGTAATGACAGTATTGTTGCATGTGGCATCAAACAGTCTTATAACCCGGCAGGCATTTTAAAAAAGACAGAGAGGAAAGATTTATGTCCTCTGAGAAGTCTTTTCACTCTGAAATTAGTATATTCAGAGACATTATAAGGTTATGAAACGGATCATTCATAATAAAATGAATGGGATGAACTGTGGGGGGTGGAAGACCAAACTTGTAGTTTAAAGAGCCAATCACGTTTTAGTTGAGGGAAAGTTCCATCTTACAGCCAATCAGTAGCCAATAACCACTACGTGGCTGATATGATATGATATATGACGTGACGTGATATATGATACGATACGCTATACAATATATTACACATAAAGTATGAAATTTGATTATATTTTTATATTATATTGACTATATTATTGTATTATACTAAAAGAACCTTTGGTATATATTTTTAATTTCAGGGCAAGAACTGTGAATATAATTACAATGACTGCATTATCCAATCCTGCCCTAGTGGGTTTTCTTGTGTGGATGGCATCAACAATGTCAGTTGTGTGTCTGTGGATGCTGACACACCCCCTGACCCTCCCATCGCTGTTGTGCCATGGAGACCCATACACCACAGCCAAGAGTTACGCCCCAGTTTTGCTTCTGTGGAGGACCTGCAAAGTGCAGAAGAGCAGCCAACAGGTTGGTAGAAAACCATCAGATCTGTGTGCTTTCGTATATTTTTTCCAGTCAAAAAGTTTAATTAAAAAAAATTGAAATAGTTTGTTTTTTATAAGTCAGAAACTTCAAATTCTTTGTGGAGCTTGTATAAACTGAGATAGTTATTATCTGCATCTTTATGCATCAAGCGAGGATTTTTTTATTCTTTACGTTATGAGGCTGACTCAATCCGTAATGGCTTTCATTGTTATTGGCAAATTTATTGGGTAAATGAAAGACATCATGAAACAAAGATTCAAATCAATGACCTTGTGTTGTTTGTTTTGATTGATCGACTTCATTATCTGCTCGTATTTGGAATACTATTGACACCCCTTACCATGCCTATGATAAATATTATTTATGGAGCGCTTATCAATCTTTCAGTCAAATATATAGCCTAGTTTAGCATTGTATTCTAGCAAACACACTGGAGGAAAACAAATGTTACGGCACCACGACGATAAACGACTTCAGATACTTTACCACACATCTCAAAGATGCGACGTCCTTGAAATGTGTTTGTTTTGTTATTATACCCAAAATAACCTACATTTCACTTCGCTCTGTTCCAAAATGAGCCGGGAACCCCTAAAGGTTGGAAAGATAAACATTCACCATCTGTGGTATGTCTGATAATAAGAGCTTTTTCCACATTTGTTTCACTAATGTCCTCGGCAATAGTTTGAACAAACTCATTTAGTTTTCACTGAAAAATTAGGCTAATTAGGAACTTAAACTGCGCTGCGGTTTGTGATGTTTATTGAGTATGACACAAGGCGCCCATTGGTAACAATGAATACATTGTAGGGAGCTGAAATGTCAACGTGGAACTAAATTTACACATTGCTTAGGAAATTGAAGCTGCCTACCAACGTTTCCTGACAATAGACTAATAAAATGGATTCTGGAGGCTAAATTTTTCAAATCACTCTGGATAATTTAGCAAATCAAAGTCTACACGAGTTATTTTAGACGTAGTAAAGCGTGAATACGCTTATTTCCCCATAGCATGACTTTTCACTTTCGTGAGAATTGATTTCAAATGAACTGCTGGCCTGTGGTCATTTTCAAAACATTTTTGTATAAATACTGCATTTCACAGTGTTAAAGAGTGCTGAAAACACGGTTCCCTTGGTTGCAGATGCGTTTCTGTTGTACAAAAGCCGTATTGTTGGATCGGTATCTAAGATTGAGGCTATTCAGAGCAAACCAAAAATAATCAATGGACCGGTTAAAGGGCCGGTATGAATGTGTTTCTGGCATATGCT
The DNA here is from genome assembly GCF_024868665.1 of Triplophysa rosa. Lineage (NCBI taxonomy): Eukaryota > Metazoa > Chordata > Actinopteri > Cypriniformes > Nemacheilidae > Triplophysa > Triplophysa rosa. The sequence continues at coordinate 21,670,885 of NC_079898.1, read as the reverse complement.
GTGGGAATGATTTTGACATTTGAGCTACAGTAGATGGCGTCCCACGGGACACAAAACAATGGAATTAAACCTCTATGCAGTATGAAAAATGAAGTAAACAGATCTCTAGAGGGTTCCGACTGCATATCACTGACTCGATGAATGTTTGCTCTGAAGATATTGTATCCACTAATTTTTTCTGCCACCATTGAGAGAGTCCCATAAGAAAGTGTCCTCCGGGAGCAGCGCGGTTGATTTTCCAAACGTGCACTTTGCAGCAATCAATGAATTTACAATGTGGAAGGCTAATGCTATAAACAGCTTTTAAAACTTCCGAGAGGTAAGGTATCTCAGTAATTACTCTGCGATTGTCCAGACAGGATGGAATTGAGGCCATTTTTTATGGAAGATAAAACTCGAGGATGTTGCTGTAGTCCATGCTCAAAAAAACGTTCAGGGACATCAATCATCAGACATTGGACTGTGAAGTCTTTTGAACACATTTACTTTACTGATGGACGGCTGACCGGGGCTGTTTTCACCGACCGGCGAAGTGAACCTGAATTGAGAAAGCCAAATTCTAAATGACATGATTGCACATTTGTATTAGCGAGGGCTCAACAATAAGGATGGATTGCTGGCCCAGGGCTTTTGTGAGGATGGAATTTCAGGATGGCTGATGGATCTGTCATTTGTGCTTTTGGGAAAATGCTGCTTGGTCACTTAAAACTAATATTTGTTGATCTCGGTTTTATGCCTGCAAACCTAAATATTTTTTGTTTGGTTTTCTGTGATTTATGAAACGTTGTTTAAAGTTGAGATTTTTTTTACATTTTATAGTTATTTTTATATTTTTTTATAGTTAATAGAAAATTTTTATATAATTCTATACTTTTTTATAGTTTATATTTTTCCACAGCCTTGTTTACACTACCAACTGTTCTACTCACTAAAAACAGTTGGGTTAAAATTGACAATATATTGGGTTACAAGTTTAACCCAACTGTTGGGTTATGAAATAACTAATTTGTCGTGTTATTTTTGCCAACATGTTATTTATTATTTTATTATTATTATTATTATATTTGGTATTTATTATTTTTGGCCATCCTATTTTTTTTTTTTTTTTCAGAATCAGAAGGAGCTTTATTACCAAGTATGTTTACACACACGAGGAATTTGACTTGGCGACAGGAGCTTAGTGCAGAAGAAAGTGTACACATGGTGCAAACAATATGCACTATATACAAAAAGTGGAAAAATATAGACAAAAAACAACATATATTTTTTTTAAAAGAGTGTACAGATGTGTTATTTACAGGTTTAACCTATTGTTTCTTACAATGTACAGTTTCCAGATGCTATGTGCAAGTGTGCAATTGTCACGGATGGCAGAAGAACCCAATTGCAGGCAGGCAGTGAAGGGGTTAACTAGACTTTAATATTACAAAAAACATGCAAAACAAAAACCCACAGTGTGGAACAAAACACGATAATGAATGGAAGAACAGAACAGGCACATAAACTGACTAAACTAAAATACAAGGACTAAACACCACACTGAACAAAACTACAAAGAACTGACAATAACTAAACTCACACAACAACCAGGAACAGGAACATACGGCACTAGGCACAGGGGTAGTACACAGACAAGAACCATATACATACAATGACCGAACACAGGACAAAGAAACAAGAGGGTATATATAGGTAAGACAAACAAGGGATAATGACACTGGGCAGGTGTGGGTAATTAAACACTCAGTGGAAGATGACAAGGAAACGAGAGGAGCGGGGCCAATGACAAGACACTGGAGAGAACGTATATTATTGTCAAACGGACAACAATATGTTTCTCTCCACACATAACCTTAGGACTCTGCCCCGATCCCACCACATGACTAGAATTTCATAAACAAGACGGTGGGACCGTGACAGATCCCCCCCCTTAATGAACACCCCCAGGTGTTCACCAAGGGGTTGACAAACAGGACATGACAGACTGGGAGACAGACAGGACAAGGCAAAACAAAGAAAACAAAATCAAGGGTAAACATGACAAGACAACAACAGGACTTGGGTGAGACATCAAAAATAACAAACATGGGAGGGGGGGACCAAACAAGGGCCCATAGGGGGCAGTCCATAGGGGTGGGGAAAAGTCCCAGTCCCCGGCTGCGCTCGAGGGCGCGGAGTCCTGGGGGACTTAGGGGGAGTCCACGGGGGGACAGTCTTTGGCCCTGGCAGTTTCCCAGGGCCCAGCTGGACATGGCTTGACGCCGGCTGGAAGGCCGGCTGGACATGGCTTGACGCCGGCAGGATCACCGGACTGGACGCCGGCTGGATCACCGGACTGGACGCCGGCTGCACCGGACTGGACACAGGGCTGGACACATGACTAGACAAAAGACTGGACACAAGACTGGACACAGGACTGGACACAGGACTGGACACTGGACTGGACACCGGCTGCACCGGACTGGACGCCGGCTGGACCACCGGACTGGACGCCGGCTGCACCGGACTGGACGCTGGCTGGACCACCGGACTGGACGCCGGCTGCACCGGACTGGACGCCAGCTGGACCACCGGACTGGACGCCGGCTGCACCGGACTGGACGCCGGCTGCACCGGAGTGGTGGCCGGCTGCACTGGACAGCACGTTCCCCCGTAACGCTCCTTCCTCCTTTTCCGCACCACCGGGTCTGCAGCCATCCTTGGCTGACCCGTGGGGACCGGAGGTAATTCAGCTTTGGGGGAACCCAAACGAATTTCATAAACAAGATGGTGGGACCTTGACAGCAATGTGATGGACAGAGTGTAGTAAGAGCTTTTAATTGTTCAGACTGAGTATTGCGTCAAACTCGGCTCATTCGCTGTAATGCGGCATACTCTCTCAATTATTTCAAAAACCTCCCTGCCACTTATTATTGTAATGACAGTATTGTTGCATGTGGCATCAAACAGTAGAGTATAGAGAGAAATAGTATAGAGAAATAACTGTTCTTGTGTCTGGCTGTTCTGGTGGTCAGTGGTCTGTAGCGCCGGCCAGATGGCAACAGTTCGAAGAGGTAGTGAGCTGGGTGAGTGGCGTTAAACAAATAATGTACAACATAGAAATACCTTTATAATACCTTTATAATTCTTTATTTACAATACAATAAGTTTTGGTTGAAGTTGTTTTATTAATGTACTTTATTTTATCATAAAGTTACTAGCAATTAATTATCAATTTATAAGAATCAAATAAATAAATAAACAAACAGAACAGGTGCTAGTCTATCTTATACAATTGTAAACTACCTAAGCAAAAACTACCAAACAGCAGCACCACCAGGCTTGGCATACTCCAAAATGTAAATAAACAACACGTATCATCTGCTTGTAAAAGACAGTCTTCTATGGGATTACTTTTGTGTCAATAAAAATGAACGCAAATTTACTAATTTCTGATATTTAAGCATACACCTTCAGATCAAAAGCTTTTATCTTAATGAGAAATCTTTCACTCAAGTTTTCTAAAACTTTAGACCGAGAAATTTAAAATAATGTATTTAAAATAGGTTATTTAAATCTATTTAAAACATTTTTCTGACATATAAGTAAGAATGATTTTTATATTTTTTGCAGAGGTGCCAGTGAAAATTTTGTTAAGTAAATAGTCTTTTTGTTTAGCCCTTGTACCCATCAGGTTTAGACCTATGATGTTCTTTTCTTTGCACCTGCTTTATTTTTCCTATTTCTTCCATCCTGGTGAGGTTACTTTGACAATTTCCAGATTCAAAGATTCAAAACATTGGTCACCGAAACAATCAGAGCAAAACATTAGACCGGAGTTAATGGGCAGACACAGTCCTCAATGTTTGCGACAAAAAAATATTGTTTCATTGCCTCACAGTCATTCTGCCCACCCTACATGTTGTCAACCATCGCTCTCCGAAAAATGCCTTTGCACAATGTTTTCATTTTTATTATTATATGTATATGAATATAAATCGCATCAATATGTCTATTTAGGCCACTAGGTAAAACCATCTTCTGCCCTATGTGCAGCTATAAATTAGATTAACCTCAAACTTGCATTATATCTCCTCTGTCTTCCTAACACGCTGGGTGTGGAATAGTTTTATAAAAAATTAAATACTGAACAGTTCAAAATCTTTGATATTTTCGGTTTTAAAGGCAGCTGGTAATGGTAGTCGGGTCATGCTGGTTTTCGCGGATCTTTGTGCACGCAACACTTGGACAAATGGTTGATGCAACACTTCGGTAATGCGAAGAAACTGTGATACGATTGGGAGTTCATTTGTAATTCCGCCATATTTTGAAGCGAAACAATATAAAAAGCAGAGCTCCGGGGTGGTCTCCTGCTGTCTTTCTTGGGAAATGTGGTTGTTTTGAACCACGTGCGGTGAAGGTCGTTATCAAAGCTTATTATCTTTGTTAAATAACTTAAAAAGTTTATTCAGAAAAAGGAAAGGTTAGATGCAGTATGCAAATTGCAATGAGCTCTAAATTCAGGCCATGTACCCACAGTCTTTTGCAAAATTCCCTCAGTGAATCGAGTGCTAAAACAATAATAGATACTAATGGGTCATTCCAACTGTTCTGAGTCTATATACTTTGTTCTGAGTTGTAAACTACAGCTGATGAATAACGCAGTACACAGACAGGTCATAAATCAGATGACAATAAAGGAAAATGATCATTAATTTATTTGCATAACTAGCATTGAATTATTCATCATGGTTTCAATCTGCTCAATCTGTATCTCATTAACATGAGTTGTGAGGCTTGTAAATCTGAGAGTTTTATGTAGTATCTGTCTTATTTTCTGTTGGTCTCTTTTTATGCTTATGTTTTGGTTTATCGTGTGCATGTATGTGAGTGACATATAGTCATTTTGCGATATATGTTGTTTAAAATTCATTTGAATATGAGTATGAATGAGAAATATCTTTTAATCGTTTAGCATTGATGACTGTAAACAATAGTAGATCTCAAAATGAAAAATATAATGCTGAAATTTTAATACTGATTACTTTATTAGCGTTTGCTAATAAAGATCAATTGGACAGTGATGCATTATAGGTGATGATGCATAATGTGCCAATAATAATGCTTGTTAATGGAAGTTGTTATGAAGTGTTAAAGTGATAGATTACCCAAAAATGACAATTCTGTCATCATTTACTCACGTTCTTGTCATTACAAACCTGTATGACTTTCTTCCGCAGAACACAAAAGAAGATATTTTGAAAAATGTTGTTAACTGGACCCCATTCACTTGCATTGGTTTTGTCTCCATACAATAGAAGTGAATGGGGGGCCAAGTGCTGTTCAGTTACCAACTTAATTCAAAATATCTTCTTTTGTGCTCTGCGGTAGAAAGAAATTCATAAAGGTTTGAAATGACAAGTGAGTAAATGATTAGGCTACAGTATACAGTTTGGATTTTAAAAAATACCTTTTCTTTCATAGATTAAACAACAATCTGAGCATATGTTGACATGACCATATGGAAACCACTCTCTCACTTGTTCTTCCCTTTACAGTGATCTATATTTATGCATCCCATAATAGTGCTCATCAGCACAACTGGCATAGATATCCAGCAGAGTCAGCATTTCACAAACATTAGCAATAACTACACTGCAGACTTGTTTTATCCAGCAATAGTTTTATGCTAGAGATTTCCTGTAGTGTGCTTCATAGCACCGCGTCGATAATAACTGCAGAATGAGCTTACACTCACATGTCCCGACTGACCAGTTTAAAACCATTTGAATATTAGAAAACCTGAGACAGCGTCCACATGGAAGGTAGAAGCTAAATTACAGATTTCAAAAGGGAGTTAGCTGGAGTTAACTGATAATGAGCCATGTGTTTGCCTCCCGGCCGCGTGAAAGCCTTATATCAATCCAAACAAGCATCTCAAATTAATGAATGGCTCCGTCTCACAGGGCTCATTTTCCTACATCAGAGCTGGTAAACCTGCCTGAAACACCCGGGGAGGGAGAAGGTATGCTCCGTAGTTGCCCTGCATTCACTGCATCATTAAAAATGACTTCTTTTCATTCTCGCAGGTGCAGGTTTTGCTCCAAAGTATTTGTCCTATTACGTTGTGCAGGACTTTAGTGGAGGCGAGAGGATTTTTCTGTGAATGCACCACAGACTCTCAACAGCAGATGAGAAGACATCTGCATTAAAAAGATTTAAAGTCTAGCAAATATTGGTAGAGGTTTCGTCGTAAGTCCATTAATCTTGACGCCAGTCACAAAATAAGCGTTGGTCGGTCAGAAAAATACCAAAGGCACATTATGGAGTGCGTTTCGTTGCAAAACACCCTGAGGCGAGACCTTTCGTAGGAACCATTTGAGATTGAAGGGCATTAACTTCAGCCCAACACTAATGCCCGGGCCAAATTGCTCAAGTCAGAATCGGTCTTTTAAGTTTGTCCGCATCAGTACCCTAAATGATCTCAAAGAGGGTGGAAGTACTTCTGAAAATGTCCCATAATTGCCGACTGATACGGATGACAGAGAGTGGGGATATCATGTCTTAAAATGAGGCATGTAATAAGCTGGTATCATTTTTCACACTTTCTCTCATTGCTGTCCAGTTGGGGTTTATACGCCGAGTGTTTGTTGGCCGAGCGTGTGATAATGCGGGCGTCACGTGGGTTACTGTATTTTTCTGTGATACAGGGCTGATGTATAGTAGCTGACAGAAAGAGGTTTGGAGGAAGCGGGTGAAGCGTGTCCACTTTTTACTTAAGATGTTTTCTAGTCACAGTAAAGGAAGGAACTGGTAAATGTACTCAGATTTAAGATGAAATAATTTTCTTTAAGAATGTCTGCTATTAAACAATATTTTAAGACAGTATCTGTAACATACAATCATTAGAAATATGACGTCCACTTGAACGAGTATTATAATAACAGCTTTCCTGTAGCTCAGTTGGTTAGAGCATGCGCTAACAACGCCAAGGTCATGGGTTCGATCCCAGGGATTGCACATATTTAGAAACAAATGTATAGTATAATGCAATGTATAGTATAAAGTCGCTTTGGATAAACGCGTCTGCCAAGTGCATAAATGTAAATATAATACTTTATGTATTATGTCAAGGAGAAAACTTAGTGACTATGAATGTGTAATTGATTTATAAAAAATATGGACAGATTTTTTTCAGACAAATCCGTTTAAAGAGATAAACTCTTTTTTTTTCTTTTTTATTTTATATGGTTTTTTTATTAATTTTTTTTTTGTTTTTTTTTCTTTCTATTTTATTTGTTTCTATTTTTTTTTGTTTTCTAAATTTTTTTATAATATCTTCTTTTATGTTCTGCAGAAGAAAGAAAGTCATATAGGTTTGGAATGACATAAGGGTGAGGATATAATGTCGGAATATTGCATATCCCATTTCCGAATCTTATTTTGTTGTACATGACAAAATTAAAGCCAATAAGGCAATTTTTTTACAAAAAATAAACATCTTGCTAGAAAAGCAAAATATAAGATTTTTTTAAAAGGTAAAACTGACCTGTTACCTGCATGTCGCCTTAAAGTTTAAAGACTGAAACCTTTCAAATGTTCAATATATAATGCTTTACATTTCATTAGAGATGAGAAATTATTTTAACTTATTTTTAAAAAGTTTTTATTTTTTACTTTATCTCAAAAACACAGACTAAAGTACAAAGGATGTATCATGATGAACATCAGTGGATTTCATTGACAGCAGTAACACTTTAGAAAAGGCTCTGTCCATGCTGTCACTAATTGGAACAGAATGTCCCTGGACAATTATTCTTCAGTCCCCCCATTAACTATTAACCGAAGGGTGTCTTTTTAAATGTAAGTCATGCCATGTATTGGGTCACTCGAGGAGTTTTACCTTTGATCATTTTCCAACGGGAGAAGAAGCTAGTGTACTAGGCACAATTATCATTAAAGGGCTTTAAAATGAAAGACATGGATCGTACAAGTCCTCCGATTATTCTGAATGTCAAATGAAAGCGCAGTTTATGTCAACAATCTTACCTGAAAAATCTCTTTCATAAGATTAAATTCTTCATTGGTTTAAAACGAGCATGACTGTTCCCATAATTCCACCTAGCGAATAGGAAACACATCAAAATAAGAAATCTTTCTTTTCATCATGGTAACTATTTCAGAGGTATCTAATAATATTTGTATTTTTATAACATGTATATATAATATGTAAATACATTATTATTATAATTACAATTCTATGTTTTTAAAGTAAATTCTCTTTTGTAATTAAGAGAATGTTTCTTAAGGTTTCTAACGTTCAAAATGTGTCAGCCCTGCTCAAGTTGATTATTAAAGATGTGGTGACAGAGATTACATTAAAGTTTAGTTTAAATATTGGAATAACTATAAGTTTCTCTTTTATCTGAGAATTAATTCTTCCCTTTTTCCCTGCAGAGTTTATTCAGAATAAAGGTCGCTCCCTATCCTTATTGACTCGTGCTTATATAGTTTCGTGTTTTTTTGTGCTGTGCAGAATATTAATAGGATTTCTCACTCTTTTTGAGTGACATGCAACAGTACGTCTGTGATGTTTATCTTCAATCGAGCTTACATTTTCTTGCACCCAAGATGAGACATTATTTTATTAAATATCATTGTATTGTATTAAAAATTGTGTTTTTGTTTACTTCTCTATGATGAAACAAATCTTGATATATGTAAATGTAGTTTGCTATATGTAGATTTTGTCTCTGTATAGTTGCATCCACGCTGTATTTTTCCCCTGCAGATAGTATCTTTGAGAGATATTCTGGGAATTCCTTTCTGGAGTTTGAGGGCATTGAACTCTGCGCTGTGTTTAGCCTCACAGTAAGATTCCAAACTGAAGTAAGAGAAGGAACCCTGCTGTATTTGGATCAGGGCACTATGCCCAGAGGTGACTTTTTCATCAAACTCCACATTTCCAGTGGCACGCTTCAGGTAAAACTACACACGATTTCCTGTTTTTTTTTAAGCTAATTCAACCATTATCTGTAAAATTAAACGGTTCACTGAGTTAGGTGGAAAGTAATTATATGGAAAGACCTGATATATACCTTTCCTCCCTGCAGTATGATTTTTCGTGTAGCCAATAGGAGAGAGTTCAGAGAATCAATACAACACAGCAGGTTGCTGATGGAAATGAATATGTGGCGATTTTAAGGTAAGAGGTTTTGTTTTCCATCTTTTAACAGTTTAAAATAGAGTAGAGGTTAAAAATCAAACCGGCGTCCAGTAATGGAATAAACAGACATGAAAAATCTCATTAACAGAAAAACAATGCAAAACAAACTTTGATAGTTTACACGTCTTCTTTTTCTAAAGTGCAGAGTACTACTGATACGATTTTCTGTCCCACCCAGTTCAGTCCCATAGATCTCTCTGGTAACTAGCTGATCATTCGTTTCAGCTGTGATAAATAAAGGAGACTCACAAAAAGTGCTTCGCTCCCAGTCCCCAGGATTACATCATTATATATTTGTTAGTCCTGGCTGGAAGCGGAAAGATTGCTGAAAGATATTTTGTGATTAAGAGCACAGTCCACACAGTTCCATGAATCCATTAGGTTTGTTTTTTTCGCATGATTCAGCAGAGACTGAAATGCACGGTCACACAGTCATTGAAGGATTTGATCACATTCAGAGTTCCCGAGAGACGCCGCAGCCTCTCCACATGCGGACGTTCCCATCTTCTGTGCATCAGCCGGTTTCTTCCTGCTTTTATAGAGATTTTGAAAAGCATCCAAGAAGATGCACCAGCTGCACAAATCATTATTTTTGTGCCAGCTATCAAGACTTCAAGTGTGAGAGAGTTGTCGAAACAAAGAAGGATTAAAAGACCATCTCTGTGTGTGCCGTGAAACCATAATATTGTAACTTTCAAAACAAACAACACTCAGATTAAGTTATTTTACTTTTTTATAACAAATACTCGAAAAATGCCCCCTTTAGTTCCACTCCCTCACTTGCGTCTCATGTGACCAAGTGAAACGGTTTAATTCTCACAGCTCGCAGTTTTATCACAGGCTTTTAAGACATTCCTAAGTAAGAAGAGCGTTTTCTGTGTGTCCCGCTGTGGAACTGTCTGCTCTAAGACTCATCGGGGACCAGTGGCTCTCTGGCGAGCATCCAGGCGACTCTGTCAGAGCTCATCTAAATTAACCGCCTCTCCGGCTGCTCCAGAGGGGGGACGCTGTGGACCCGGTGGTACGCCCTCCCGGGGAGGCCGAAGAAGCAAAAAACTCAGTCCGCGAAGGCTTAACAAATCAGTCAAGATTGTCTTGCGAACCTCAGGAAAGGCAGAAGTATCATCTCAGGGCCGGGGAGGGAGGGAATACTGCCATTATGAGCCGGGCATCTGTAGGCCAATCCTCCAGCTGCACGTAGTTAGCCCAGAATCCACACTGAGGTAATTATCTTTCCTCCCCTGTTGTTTGGAAGGGCTGAAAAAGCTTTGGAAAAGGCCCAAGACTTGGGTACGTCTCCGGAACATACTGTCCGAGAAACATAAAATGAGGAGGAAAAAAGACTTGATGAGCTGCAGGTGAAAGATGCCCTTGAGTTTAACAAATCATTTGTTTTGCTGGTGGGTTTTCGCGTCTTGATTTACGCTAAACTCGTGGCACAGCTGTCAGAAGAATAGGCTGACGATTTTAATAAGTGTTTAGCTGGCAATAAAACTGTTTATAGAAGTTACAGCTATTGCAATAGAACTGGTTGTGTTTTCCTTCATTTCCTTTACATTAAGGTTTTGATTGATGCTGATATGAGGAAACGTTATATCAGATGCATTTTGTTATATGATGTGGTTACTGTATGTCTGGATAGAGTTATTCACACCAAGACCATTAGTTGTTTTTTCGTCCTAAAAAAGCCAACCATGATATTTGAAATGCTTTACCGACTAATGAATTCATAGTGGACCCTTTTTCCTCTGAATGCTTTCCTGTATCTCTCGTATCCATGGAAACAACGCAGTCATTAGGAGTCATTCAGCATAACCTGTTTTTGGTCTGAATATTAAATAAGCGGAAAATAATAACAGATAAAACAAGCATTAGGGGTGCTTGGCTTTTAAAGTAATTGTGTTCTCCTCAAGGCAAAGAAAATGTATCTTATTAGCATAAACCGAATTGCTTTAAAATCCGTCTGCGGTGTTAATACTAAACATCATTAATTACGTGCATTTATGACCATTAGGTGAATAGATACAGCTGAATAGACTTGGCATGTTGGTTTATAAGAAGACGGAGGATGTTTTGTCCGTACAGTATGTAGTACACTGATGATCTTTGTTTTCTGCAGACAACATCTTGCTCCATGTGAGGCTGAAGTTACTGTGGTTGGCTTTAGGACTGTCAAGAGCAACCAGAGCAAATACACATCACCTTTGATTTTACAGAAGACCAACCGTCTCTTCATAGGAGGTCTTCCTCTGCGTTATTCACCATGAGGTGAGAGAAGCTTCTGTGTGCTGGTTTTTAAAGAGACACATCTTAAGAGAAATGAAATACTGTGTAGTAGCAGTTGTTAATTATAACGTTTAATTTGGTGGTAGAACCAAAGTTAGATATTAACATTTATTTTTAAAAACAATTGTTTCCTGTTATTGTGGGTTTGTCCATGTCTACACAAAAAAGGTTAGATTGCTTTTACCCATGATTTGGTAAAATATGGACAAACCTAACTGTTGATGTAAATAAAAAATATCCATATTTGACTCAGTTATGTTAGCATTTTTGAAGTGTTTGCAAATATATATATTTATATATGTACATAGTTGTGGAAAAAAATAAGAGACCATTCCAGCATTTCTATGCATAGTCATCCAACAGCAAGACTGACGTACAAAAAAACGAACAAAAATCACTGTTGTATTGCTTAAATGTGAATCTGAACTCTTTTTATTTGCAGTATTTAAGGTCTGAAAAACTACAGAGCATTTTTTCTGTTATTTTCACCTGTACTCCTGTTGCATTTTCTGCAAATAAATGCAAATAAAAACAATGTTTTTATTTGAAATTTGGGAGAAATCGTGTTAGTAGTTTACAGAATGAAACAAAGATGATAGTTTTACCTAAACACATACCTATAAATGGTAAATAGAAAACCTAAAAATAATTTTGAATTTGTTCTAAATTCACCTAAAGCCAAGGTATGGCAGACTCTCGTGACGTCATCCAATCTTACTACTGTTCCTCGACATGATGGTCTCGCATATATTTATTTACAGCTATCCTCACATATAATAAAGATGAAGCACAACACGCTTTAAATAATCTATTGATGAAAACATCATATAGTTTAAAAACAAATGGAAGCAGATCTGATATGTGATGTGAAAATGTAGAGAAGTGAGTTCGGCGGATTCGAACCTGCTTAGTGGCAGAGTCAAAATCATTTGTCACACGTCTTTCGCACTACGCCGCTGAAGCTACTGATAAAGCAGCACTATTTTTACACTCTTTTCTGGTGGAGGAGCCACCTACATTTTTCGTGCGTCCGATGCCTATGCTCCTGCAATAGATACTGCAATAAAGCATTACTTTGAATGGACCTGACCGGACAGCCAAGGCAGCCGCCAGCCCTTGGTCATACCCAAATGATGCCCCTGCATAAGTTGTATTAAAATGGACATGATTGTAAGATTGCTGAAAAACTGGTTCAGAGGTCTTCAAAGAGCTGTCAAGGTCCACATATTGACAGTCATAAAGCTTTGAGCCGCTAGCAGACACACTTTTCATTTCTCCCGCAGGCGGCTGAAAGCAAGTCACGGGCACTTGAGAAACGGATAAAAGAAAGAAAGGAGATGTTCAGATGTTTTTGCCTAGACAACAATTTGACCAAGGTGCTTTTTTAATTTAGCTGCTCCTTTTGTGGGCAATACAAATTCTCCTTTATAAAGCAATGCTGTATAAGCCACTTCTGACCGTCAAATTTATTAGCGCAAAAAAACGTAAGTTTGCATTTGTCAAGTGTGTATAAATGAAACTTTATGCAATGAGTGGCGTCACTGTGAACATGTGACTCTCTGCAATGATTCCTCCAAAACATCTACTTTTGTTTCCATGGGACAAATAAACTCATACGGGTTCGGCACGACACCGGGTTGAGTAAATAATGACAGAATTTTCATTTTCGGAAAAAACGTTCCTTTCAATGCAACCTCTTTGTTGTACAGTTCGTTCCTCTCCCAGAAGTGTTTCTTTGTACCTGTATTTCGATTCACCCTCAGGCCTGAGATGATTTTTTCTGTTTTCCTCTGAAGTAACTGCTTGAGACTTTGTTGTTTCCTCCTCCCTCAGGAAGCCGAGCCTTTCCACAGCTACACCGGCTGCATTGAAATAATGGAAATTAATAAGCTCGGAGGATTCCGTGCGGCCCATGCCATTGCTGGGAACAATGTTGACAACTGCAGGTAATTGAACCTGATTTTCTGTCAAGATTTAATACAATTCCAACGTCTCCTGGTTTTCTTCAACAAAGTTTTTCTTTTCTTTTTTTTAATTTCCCATGTTTCTCATGGCTCAAGGATGTAGAAGTTGACACGCTGCGTCTGTGAGCAGTCTATCAAACACGCGGTCTGTAATTTACAGTGTCGCATTGAGCACACAGGTGTCGTACGGCCGTGCTGTTTGCAAATTGCTAATCAAGACGGAGATGCTTGGGTTATTTAAGTTTGGCTTCACACATTGCGTGTTGTTGTTTGAAAGGACAATGCAATCATTCGTGCTGACTTGAGTGTTTTGCATTTTGTCGGAGAGAAAGTCAAGACCTGTTTTACGGAGCAGTAGGAAATCACATCTATGATCTTGAGAGAAAGAGTAAAATATAGTTCATTATATTTTCTTCTGTTTTATTGTTTCTCAGGGGAGTTGATGTTTGTTGTAGTTTCCCACTTTATATTTGAATGAATGATATACAGAATAATATTTTTGATATGGAATTATATGTTATGTGTATATATACAGTATATATTTAACATAATACAATTACTAAATCAAACTTAAAGTGATAGTTCACCCAAAAATAAAATTACTCACCCTCTTGTCATATCAAACCTGCATGACTTTCTTTCTTCCGCAGAAAATATTTTGAAGAATGTTCTAAACTGGCCCCCATTCACTTGCATTAGTTTTGTGTTCGTACACTAGAAATGAATGGGTGCCAGTGGTGTTCGGTTATCAACTTTCTTCAAAATATCTTCTTTTGTGTTCTGCGTAAAAAAGAAAGTCATACAGGTTTGAAATGACAAGAGGGTGAGTAAATGATGACAGATTTTTTTTATTTTTGGGCGAACTTTGAATCACTTTAAGAGACAAAACAACATTATTCTTGAATATTCTTTCTCAGGCGTGTGAGATGTTTCTCAGATTGTTTACTCAACAGTGCTGTCTTTATTTTGGCAGTGTTGTTAAAATATGAAAAGTTCTATTTTTAACCCTCCTGTTTTGTGCACATTTTAGCAATGATTTAATGTGTGGTGTTTTATTGACCCCACAGATGTTTTAATTTATGTTAAATTACTCACATTTTAAATTGTCTTTTGCTTTTCTTACTCGCACTTTACCTGCTTTATTTTACATGGAATATTAGGACAAAACATCACTTTTTGTATTGTATTTATTTTATTTGTACATTTAATTGCTAAGTTTTCTGAATTGAGTTCCTGCAGAAACTAGAGTCCGACCGATATGGGTTTTTCTCTGGCCGATGCCGATATTTAGAAATCAGGCCAGCCGATGGCCATTATACGAGGCCGATTTTTTTGGCCGATTTTCTTTTTTCCACCTTCATCTCATAAAATCTAACAGTTAAGTAATAAGAAGTGATACAGAATATTGCTTAAATTAAACATTTATTGAAATGTCTCTTCAAATCAGTGCACTTGATTGAGAAGGATTGAGTAAGTGTTTATTGCAGGGTACAAGACAGTAGTCTAATAAATTCATAGTAATAATACATTGCTCAAAACTTTTAAGCACCTTCTCAAACTGTTCTGAAGCATGCTTCTTGTTAATGTTTGTTGGCACTGCTATAAGTCAATTGGTCATAATCTAAGTGAAAACAAAATTTAAAAAATCTCTCATATTGCACAGCCTGCTGCTCATAACTGCGTTTTTAGTTATATTTAGCTTTTAGCCTTTTTCTATTTTATAGGACAGACGAAAGCCTGACAGGAAAGTAGACGCTCTTGTGGTTGAATGCGTTTAAACGGCCACAATAGACCGCCTACGGACATAACGCGTAAACGAGGGGAAACAACAAGTCAGGATGTAAACTTTGGCTGAAGACTTAAAGGTTTGCTTTAATGACGAAAAACGTACCAAGCAAGCAGAATGTTTTCTTTCCATTTCAGATTAATTACACACACTTATGGTGCCACGGTACGCGGCAGTCGCATTTGACGCTTTCATTTTCAAAAGGAAACATGCGGTATGCGGCAAAAAACGCGGGCCGCTTCGTTGGCGGAGCTGAGGCTGTGAGCAAGCTGTGCTTGTGCATCCAAAATCCTGCAACTTCCAGGGGCACGGCTCTTTGCGGCAGGCGCAGCTGAAGATAAAAATCTTTTTGTGGACAGCAGCAGCAGCCACATCGGCTTAAAGGCGGCTGCCGCGCGGCAATTCCACCGCGTACCGTGTGAATGGCCCATTACAGTGTTCAGCGTGTCTCACGGCTGTCTGAGCAGCAATAAAAAACGCTTCTCTCTGTATGTTTATCTGCCCCGGGTCATATGTAACATGTAAATTGTGTGCACTTATTTCGTCCATTTGATAGAATGATCGACCAAAACGTTTTAGCCAGAAGTTTCGTCTTTTAACAAGGCATGGCTGCAGAGTGTGAGTTGCTCCGTCTCACACGCAGCCTCAGAGGGAGAATAATTCTCCGGTACAGAAACAGTAGGCTATTGATAACGTCGGAGTATATCTAGTTATACAATGCGGCAGGGCTGGACTGGGAAGAAAAATCGGCCCTGGCTTTTTTGGCCCACATCGGCCCTCCACCATTTCTGTCTGGGGGGGTGCATGGTCAGGGCATGTATACGTGTCTTCTGCATTCGCGTTGCATGCATTTGCATTTATAATACGTCCGTCTGAGCAGCCCAAGCCTCCATTCCGGCCCCATAGCAGAAACCATAAGAAAATGTTGATTTAAGATGCCTTACGTGATTCCATCTCTAGTTCCAGACTGGATAATAACTATTATTTTCATAAAGTTGTGTCAAATAAATCATATAAATGTATTTTCTTTCTAACAATTTTACAAAAAGTCAAAGTATACTGTATATATTTTCAAGACCCCCAAATATAAGTACCCCTACATTTATTTGCTCACACTTGTTATGTAGATCACCGTGGGGTCACAGCCCACCAGCAAACCCCACAGGTTACCCATCTCTGCTCATCACAGAGGAAACCACACCTGGATGGCGGATCACCCCACCCACCCAGCCTTCACCTCTCTGCCAGCAGGTGTCGTGTCTCAACGGTGGATCGTGCCGGCCGCTTTCCCTCCCCAGCGGGGCTTCGTCGTTCCTCTGCGACTGCCCTCTTCACTTCACAGGACGTCTGTGTGAGAAAGGTGACACTGCCACTTCTTTTTTTCTTTGAGGTGCGTAGTAGCAAGTCAAATAAATATGCAGAACCCTATAGATGTGAGGGTTTTGAATACAATAATTTGAGAGATTACCCCCAACTGTGGCAAATAATCCCTGGGCAACCGTTTGGCCTGATAAAATAAAGATATTTATTTCTAGTGGCAGATGCACAGTACGAAACCATGCCCTCGTGTTGAACCAGCGATCTCTTTAAATTATGCATGATGTGATTAAAGTAAGGTCCATATACACAAGTTGTAATGTCAGTTCCCCTTTTATCTGTTCGCCTACAAGTCCCACTACAAATGAGTGCTTGACCCTGTCACCTGTGTGCTTCAGATTCATTTTACCTCCTCTGCCTCACGCCAGGATAAGACATGTGGGATATTAAATTCTGGTGAAGGGAAAGGCTTTTACACTGTGAACCCAACTGGTATTGACTGACACTCAGCGGGCTGAGCTGCCATGGCAGAATATCTCACACTTTAACAATTTGCTCAACGCTGAACTGACAACGGCCGTTCCTTTTATCAAAATCAGCACCTTGTCTCTGAAAACAGAATTTTTATGTGCTTCCAAGAGTCCGGTATTCATTGTAATGTCCTCCTTCGCTGTGTTAATGGCCTTTTTATTGTATTTTACTCCTGCACCCGCTGACTCACCATATTTCGTCCCATGTCGATAAGCCGATGCTCAGGTAAAGAGCTAATTTGCTGAGCTACAAGTTCATCTGTCTCAATCGATGTAACGTTCAGATGCTCTGGCAGTTAAATGCTGGGCTTGAAATTAATTAGAAATCATTTATTCTGCTTTTCAGGCGTCTATTTTTGTGCTGGCCTGGACATTGATTGATGTGTTTGTGAACGGATCAGGTCAGATCTTGGAGGAGAAAAAGAAAAGGACAGTTCTTAACCTTTTAGATGAAGCTGTCTGTATATTTACTTTCTTTTAGTACTGATTTGGGCCTGACATATTGAAGGTTTTTGTATTTTTTTTTAAATAGCCAATAGGCTTGAGTCACGTCACAGCTATGAACCATGATTTGCTGGTCAGATGCAGGTGGTGTTCACGTGAGCATTGGATTGGACTAAATCTCTGAAGTGCGAGATGAGTCATCAATGTTCTTCTCCTCTGTTTTTTATGACTGTATGGAATAAAATTTACTTTATTTAGTCCACTTTTGATTTCAAGTCTTTAATGCAGCTTGAAAATAGGTTTTTAGCTATTATTGGACAACAGTCTGCTATTACACATCTGTCCTATTTTTAATTTCAGGGGCTTTTATAGGAGAGCTTTCATTTTAAAACCTGGTTGTTTTCGCCTTGTATTTCTACTTTGTGTCCGGTGTATTAAAATCATTTGTACGCAGAATACCTTTTTTATGTTTGGTTTTCATAATTGTGCTGTGCATAATAGCAAGTATAAGATATATATTCTTTAATATTCTTATAGTCATTATTCTCTTAATAGATCATAACACATTAAAGGCGGGGTAACTGATATCTGAAATCGGGCCGAGTACCAAAACCAGAGCCGTTGAAAAACAGACCAAAACAAACTTGTAGCCAATCAGCCTGCGTTGCACAGCACGTTTTAGGGCGGAGCAATGCAGGAAGG
Source organism: Triplophysa rosa (assembly GCF_024868665.1). Classification (NCBI taxonomy): domain Eukaryota; kingdom Metazoa; phylum Chordata; class Actinopteri; order Cypriniformes; family Nemacheilidae; genus Triplophysa; species Triplophysa rosa. Next base: position 21,652,651 of record NC_079898.1, on the reverse strand, counting down.
GGTGTGTTTCTTTTGCGTAGTAGTGTGTTTTGTTGACGATTTCAAATAACAACAACCTTTTTCAGACATCGGTTAGGCCTACCCCGCCTTTGAAGGGGTCATATGACACGGCTAAAACGAATATTATTGTTTGCTTAGATGTAATGCAATGTGTATACACGATTTAAGGTTCTAAAACGCTGTATTTTCCACATACCGTGCATGTTTGCATCTCCTCTTTGCCCCGCCTCTCTGAAATGCACAGATTTTTTACAAAGCTCATCGCTCTGAAAAGCTAGGTGTGCTATGATTGGCCAGTTAAGCAGTGCGTAGTGATTGGTCGAATACTGCAAGCGTGTGACAGAAATGTAACGCCTTTTACCATATTTGGAACATCAGGTTCCAGAGTAATTGTACTGACAGGTACGCCCACCTTACTTGAGTATACATTTGGGCGGTCTTAGTCAAATCATACCATGAACTGACGTAGATTTGTGGGGGTGTGGTTACACGAGGCGTTTCAGGCAAGTCTATGTGAGCATTCGCTTTTAGATAGAATGCAACTTTTGTTCCGACACTTTAATTTTTGCAATTTTACTTGTCTAATACATGCATGGGCAACATATAACACACCAAAGACACAGAAGAACACGCACAGAAGTATTCGCGCCATATGACCCCTTTAAGGGCTTAATTACTAACAGCTTGTGGCAGCACCATCACCTCTTTTGGCATCAAAAAACTACTGTCGGTATTTACTAAAGACACGCAGTGAAAATTAGGCATGGACACAGCTGTTTTTGTGACTCACCTTACTGCATATGCATTTGTAGGAGTTTCCTCCTCAGATACAAACTTTATGGGAGGAGAGTATTTAAATGAATCACACAACGCGATTTACTAAGGTTTGCGCTCGTCATTGATGTGCTATGATACAGTATCTAAAATGCAAAGTCATAGGTTAGCAAGACCTTGTCACTATAATTTAGTCCTCTCGCAATTAGTCTGCTTGATGACTGGCTAACCTCAGCAGATATGCCAAAACAAAACAGACAAACATCCTGAGGGTGACAGGGTGAGGAAGATGAGACGGGGTATTATAAGGTCATACATCTCTTCAGTGTTACAAGTAAAACAAGAGGACGACTAGATAAGACCACATAACATAGGCTACTCTCATTAGGTAATTAAATTACAGAAATTACAAAAAACGTTTTACTGTGTGTGTGCGTGCGTGCGTGCGTGCGTGCGTGCGTGCGTGCGTGCGTGCGTGCGCGTGTGTGTGTGTGTGTATGTAAAATCAATGTTTCTTGATATTTTGAGACTGTTATAGCGGTCATGTTCTTTGCATTTCATTTCTAGTAATCCATGCAGGGAGAGAAAACACGTTTTAGGAAGGCAAAAAAAAGCATTTAGGTAATTTGCTGTGATTTTAGGATGTGTGAACTCTTCACTGTCAAGGAGTCAAGTGATTAGCAAGTTCTTACCTCGCACTTTTAAGCAGTGTTTTTAAGACTTCACAGTTTATTCACACAATCAAGGAGAACACGACCGAAAGCCTTCTGGTTACACAGCGTGTTTTGCTCTTTATGTTATTATTTTGCTTTATTTTATGTCACAATCCGCACACTTGGATCCAAATCTTCCCTCTTACTGATGCTTATTTCTTAGTGGGATTTCAGTTAATGCAGATACTGTGGATGTGTTAGACCGCGGCTGAGCACACAGTTTCACTTTATAGTCAAAAATATAGGGAGGGAAAATACGTCGTCCAGGCATAGGCGAGTAAAATTTGAATAGTCAAAAAAGTGTGATGTCAGCACAGTAGCTAATGACAGACTTGTCATCAAGATGAAATGACTTTATTTGCCTCTCAGCGTTTTCTCCCAGCTTGGTCAGATCGTGGCCTCCTTTGGGAGCGGCGGATGCACATGTGCCTTACATCTCAAGAGTAATACTACACACAGGGTTTGGTGTCAGGGCATTAGTATATATACAATATGGCTTCCTCTGTAAACTGCTCAGCTTGCGTTCTGACTTATTTTGGGGCATGATATTGACACAAAAGTCCCTAAGCAGGAACTCTGCTCTGCACATATGGTGTGCGCTTTATTTCAGACATTTACAGCTGTCTGTCATTTATTCCATCTGCTTCTGAATTTAGTCAGTTCTGGGTTAGATCTCTTGCCAAGACCCGTCTCACCTTATCAACAGTTTCCCAGATTGTTTATTCATACACGTGTTTTAAAACCGAACAGACTGTACGGTTCTATAAAAAGAAGGCGGGCAACATTGACCCTCTCAATAACTCGCTCAGCACTTCTGCGCTCTTACGCCCTTTTCTCGGCACCTCCGCCATTTGTTCTCCAAGTGCTAATTTGCAGATAATTAAGTAATCCACTGAAATGTTATTTGTCCCTCTGGGCACTATGTAAAGCAAGGGGGTTGCTATATTCAGGGCTGACTCATTTGTACTTCCCCATGGGAAATATCACATAATCAAGCAGACACTGTATTAAATAATTCCTCCGAGCTCTCTCGGTCCAAGTAAAGTTGTGCAGATTTGACATTTTTCCCATGTCCACATGGCAGACGCTTCTTGTTTATCTGTGAGTAAATATGCCCATATCGCTTGGTTCTAAGCAATAAACTAGCCATGAACACTAATGGATGAAAAAGAACATTACTGTATAAACGTCACTTACCCTATGACACCACTTATGGCTACAATGAGGTTACACAGCAGCATAATACGGTTGTTAGTCTGGTTTTGTACCTGCATTTGGAGAGCAAATTCGGGTTTGCATGTTCTGTGTGAAATAAACCACAGTAGATGACTAGTTATCTGTCATGTAATACAGTTTATTTATATATAGCGCTTTATACAGTATATACACTGTAAAAAAAACTTAAAAACTATTTAAGTTAAATCAAATTAGCTTTATGAGTCAATTAAACTAAATTATATTGAGCTGACTTAAAAAATTCAGTTGCAGGAATTCACTGAAACAGAGGAATAAGCCTTTTTTTGTCTGTTCCTGCTCGGTTTTGGGTTTTTGATGTGACCCAAATGCTGCTTTATACGTCAGAATTGTTATTTTTTTGTTTTAAGTTTGATTAATAATTTTTCAATTTAATTGAAAATTTAAATTAAATTTATAATAATTATATAAAATTAATTTAAATTTAAATTAATAATTTAAAAATATTTTTCATATATTTTTATTTTTATCAATATTGTTATTCATCCTTTTTTTGTAATACTATTTTTATTTTTTGTATTTTTTTAAATAATTACTTTTAATATTCTTAGATTTTACTTTGTTTTGGTTAAATTTGTAACAATTCTGCTTTTGTCGTTTTATCATTTCTTGGTTTATTTTTTTATGTTTTATGTTAAGTTTATTTTTTTTAATTCTTTTATTGTTTACTTTTTATTGATTTTCAGTTAATAGTTTTAGTGCCTCATCTTAAAATTATTTCAGTTTATTCCTGAGCATAACTTAGTTTGAGCAGGGGGTGCATTTTTTTTTCACCAGGGCAGAAGTTATAACTGCCATGGGCGAGCCGCTTAAGTTGAATAAATATTAATAAATAACGGAAGCAAAAATCAGTTGCTTCCGAGCAAGGTTATTTTAGTTTACTAAAATTAAAACATTCCTGTTCATTGAAATCCAATCAAATATTGACCTAAAAATTATTGGAAAAAGTTAACTTGAGGAAAAATTGAAATGTTGCCTCAAAAATAAACTGAAGTAGGCTAAGTTTAAAGCAGTAAAATTATAATAATAAACAAAAACTAAAATAAAAATAAAAATTAATGAATCTTATATAGCAACATTAAAAATAAACCAATAAATTTTAAAATGACTAAAGCATATATCAAAATTGCTAAAACTTGCTAAAAAAATCTAAAAATAAAAGCTAATTTAAAATATTCATAAAACTAAATAAATCAAAAATAAACACTATAATAACTCTGCTGCCCAGAATAAAGAAGGATGCCAAGCATAAAAACAAACACACCAAAGCATGTTATACTGTATGTATGCCTGCAAAGCATCTGTTGTACAAGCTGCGTGACTACAGACATTCATTTTAAAAAAGAAGCTTTGAAGAAGCTGCTGGTTAATGAAGACGAACTTGTGCCTTAATTGGACTAATTTAACAAATAATACTGTGCACAATTGTGATAAAACTTTCTGGTATTTCGGGAGACTAACTATCTTCTGTATCATCTACAGTGTTAGTTAGTGTCATCCTTAGCTATTTCGAGAATAGAAACAGGCTTGATTTTGTTTATTCTTTATGCACTCTAAAGTCAAAGTCGTGTTTTTTTGTAACTCCTCTTGCAACCAATTAATTTGTGTGAATAGAACGATTTGAGAGTCACATGTGACTTGTTAGTAAAAGTAGTTGTCAGTCCCACACGCTGACTGTGTGAATGCAGCCGTGGCATCTGCTGTCTCAGAAAAAAAAGGCATCGGCCGGGCGTTTGCTTTTCTTTTACCCTCGTCTATCCATCATGACTATCTGCGCTTATCTCACGGTTCATCACCCTCGTAAAACTCCCCCTTAAACAGCAGCCCTAAGAGTGTGCACTATTTTCTGCTGAGTTAGAGGAATCGAAAAGCCGTTGAAAGACTCCTTCAGTGTGACTGCAGTCCAATCTGTGTCGAGCGCTGGGACCCGCTCGATTTGCTTGGCTGCGTTTTGAGCCTCAGACTCGGTGATGGTGATGGCAAGCCTTTTGAGTTCTTGAGGGGGTGGAGTCCAAAGGCTGTTTACTTGCTGACAAAGTTTTTCAATGAGAATTATAATAACATGTCTGGGGATTTGAGAGAGGAGCCTCTCTTCCTTTAGTCTGAGTCAAATTAGAGTTCGTCGCTTGGCACGATGAATATTGTCACTGTTGGTTTTCGGGTGCAGGATGCAGAAGAGTAATATTCTCCGGGGTAACAGGCGGGATTAATCCTGGTGTACGAGTGTGACACATTCTTCTGGTTCTGCTAAACAGCTTTACAGACACTGCTGAAAATGGATGACTTCAAGCCATCCGTTGCATTTGGAAACAACTGCTTTTGTTGTCGTAGCGTTTTTGTGGTTCGATTCTCAGGACTCATACTGATCAAATGTATATCTTGAATGCACTGTAAGTCGCTTTGGAAAATATTGTCTGCTAAATTTATAAATGCATTCATATAAAAAGTGATGTAGGAAAAATACATCATGCATGCTCAGGTGATTTTTTTCTATCACTGACGGTCTTTCAGCTCCATGAGATTAGACTCGAAACCCCCTTCTACTAATGTGTGTTTACATTCAATGTGACCTCATTAGTGTTTCTAGACGTTCAGTAAAGTGCGGTTCTAGCATACACGCAGCATACATGGATGGATGCTGAATTGTGCATTGTAACAAACCCTTTTACGCATGTACATAAACTAATGTATGACGCATTTACAAATGTTTCTTGATATATAAAAATATAAACATTGTCGTTTTTGAAACAATGTTGACCGTTTATCTGTACATCTGTACAAAAACGATGCCATGTAGATGTAGTTTCTCAAGGTCAGAAGGGTAATCGAAGTCTTATTTTTCCACGAGACATTTGGAAGGATATGTTGTTTCTCACTGTCATTACTTTCATGACTGATGGTTAGCGGTCAAGACTTCCCCTAACCAGCATCGGTAACAAGCAAGAAGACACATTGTTAGACCCAAACACTTTATCATCCTGATCATAATGGATCATTATCTGTAACTCTGCATGTCTGACAGTTACCAGACCAGGGTGCGCATGCAGAGAAATGATGTTGTTTGTTATATGCGATGTGTCTGCAGGCTAGGGTAGGGGTCTTTTGTCCTATAACACTAATGAAACACTTTGGCTAATCGAGGTCTTTAGGGTTGCTTGTATAGTATAGACAGGTGTATTTGATTTTAGTTGAAATTTGCAGGGAACTAGCGCTCGGTCTAGTCACACCATGCATGAGACGGGGTTGGTTAAGGAGTGAAGTGAAAGTGACCTATTTGTCAGGGATGGTGACCCATACCAGAAATGTGACCTCTGCATTTAACCCATCCAGAGAGTAGTGAACACACGCACAGCAAGTGGTGAACACACGTACCCCCGGAGCAGTGGGCAGCTATCACTGCAGCGCCCGGGGAGCAAGTAGGGGTAAGGTGCCTTGACTCAAGGTCACCTCAGTCGTTACCCGTCGGCCCTGAGAATCGAACCGACGACCTTCTGGTCACGAGTCCGACTCTCTAACCATTAGGCCACTACTGCCCCTAAGTAATGGAGTATAATAAAAAATTGTTATTTCAGAATAAAAAACAGTTCTGTACAGCTATATGCATCATGTTTCTTGCTGAATAAACCTCACACAGACCGCTATAAGAGCAACACCCCGATGCACGTTCGCCTGTCACAAATCCCCTGACAGTGTGCCACTGCATACATTGGCTTCTGTGTTAAAGCTAACGGTTCATTACCGCGGCAGAGAGGTCCTGACCATAACAGGCAGCATCCACCTTCTACCCACCCCCAAAGTCACTGTCGCCTGTCACCCTGTGGGAGATAACGCTGCTCCCAGTACAGGTTCTGACAGGATCCTCCTGCCTGTGCTTGTAGGCTACTTATCAGAGTATGGCAGACATTACTTTTCTTGACTCTGTATTCAGCTGGAGGTCTTACCTGAATATACAGTCAACATTCAATTCTGTATCTCTTAATCAAATATAGGAAGGTGACCAAATAATGGTAAATGTGTAGTTGACATCACATTGGACATGAATGAGTGACATTTTATTCTTTAAACAGTGTCTCGATAATTATTTTATAATTATTATTCACGCTATACTTTTATGGCTGTATATTAATTTAGAGGCCAGAGTTATCATAGTTTTATTTTCAGTTTTATAGTAGTTGTATTCATATTTTGAAATAACTTTTATATTTATTTTTAGTTTTTATGTTAATTTGAGTTTCATCTTTATCTGTTTTCTTGTGTTTTTTTTCATTTTATTTGTATTTGTTTATTTTTATGTTGCAATACAAAATGAATTTATTTAAGTTTTAGTTTATTTCCAGTTAATAATTTTAGTCCTTACAAAAAATTGTAAGTTTTTAAAATAATATTTAGGCCAATATTTTGTTTGTTATCAACAGTTTTAGTTTTTAGTAAACTATAATAACCTTGCGAGAAGCTATATGGAATATTTGTACTTTAGTCACATTTATTTAAATCATCAAACATTTATCGATTAAAAATGAAGGAAAGCTTGAGAAGTTAAGTCATAGGAACCAAAATATACACTTTACTCTATAGATTCATGAATAATTTGAATCTATTTTAATAATTTTTGATCAATACAATGTTTATGTTGATTTAAAAAAGCATACACAAGTTCTGGTCAGCTACCAAAATCTATGAGAAAAGCAATATTTTTGATGCCACTTTCATTTTGAAGAGCAAAATATTGTTCACTTGAGTTTTAGATTTGACTCTATACACCAGTGCTATGATTGTTGTTTTTGTTCTCTTATTTTGCAGACACATCTGTGTTTTTCCCTCAGTTTGATGGAAACTCTTTCTTAGAGCTGCCGTCTCTAACATCCCTGTCTCAGTCAGACACTCACTTTGCGAGTCAATCCTCTGAGGACAGCAGGACTGTGTATTTGACGATGAAAAGCAAGTCACCTCATGGAACAATTCTCTACTGTGAGTATATGAAAACCACTGGAGAACACTGCTCTTAAAGGAACAGTCCACTATTTTTAGGGATCTTTATGCAGGTTCTGTTACATATTATTATTACAGAGCATTCCCACCAAACGCAACTTGCGCGAATAAATCGCGCTATTCGCGCGTAGTTGGACGCTTGAACATTTTGATTTTACTCGCTTCATTCGCGCGTGAAATTCACTTCACAACAGAGGCGAATTCGCGTCATGGGTGGGGCTTCTGCCAGGCGGCTCCAGTCTCGTATATATGTATATATATCTCAAATTGAGTAAAGGTCGTTTTTTACAACTTACCAGATTGTCCGACCTCCTCACTCACTTTCTTCCAAGCAAGATCCTTTTTATTCCTGTTTCGATAAAAGTAAGAATATGTATCGTACAGCTCCGGGTATCCACATACAGTGACGATGATTTTGTCCTCCATTGTTGTTTCCTCCGCTCGCTACGTCATAACCACGTCACTACTAGAGCAAGCTCCTGATTGGTTAACGCGGCGCGAATTTTCGCCAAAGTTCAGATCTTTTAACTCGCGCGAATCACTCAATTGACGCCGCTTCATTCGCGTGAATCGCGCGCAGGATGTCCTATCTTGTCTTTGCATTGGCTTAACATGTAAATCACTCGCGCTTAACGCTTCATTCGCATTTGGTGGGAACGCAGCATTAGACAGATCTCTGAATACTTGATTCTGATTGGTCAATCGCAACATTCCAAGGTCTGTTATTCCCAAATAACAACTGCTCAAACTGATAACTCTTATTCTTTTCTGCATCAACAGGTTTTGTTATCTTTGTTCTTTTCTTGAAACTCGAGGAGACAAGACCTTTATTTTAAATGTTTTTTATTGAGTGCAGACATTTGACTAATAAAATTTACCATGGAAACCTTTTTAGGTTTTCAAAAATATCTCTCTGAAGAGTTCCAAACATATTTAATATAGACATTTTTTTTTATAAATTCTTTGTTTCTATGGCTACCTGCACATGTTGCATGCTCAAAGATTGAGGTGAATGTCTGGGCATACACACACAGAGCGTTTGCTAGAAAAAATAACATCAGTTTGATTTGCGAGGTAAATGATTTATCCTGACATCACATTCACGGTTCACACCTGATGTGTCTATTGAAGAGCAATCACCTCCAAGCCATGCAGAAATTTTGACCCGATAAACTCACACTCTATTAGTGTGTATGAATGAATAATCAGCCTCTAGTTGAAACCTGCAGATTACACACACTAAATATTCCTTGAATTATGGGGCTGTGAATAAAACCGTACGCCACAGACAGTGCTAAATTAAAAACGCTGGACCAACTACCTCTTTATCCAATAATGAAGTCGTCTCGCAGGACATGTTAATGACATGGCAAATGTCTGCTGGTGAAATCAATCAGAGCAGATGAGGAGATGTGCTGGAGACTGCATTTAAAGTTATGATGGCTCATCCCATTAGCTAATTGCCAAACGCTGTCGAATGATGCTTTTCAATTAGTATGTTCTAAACAAATATGCTCTCCTGGCACAGGCAAACTTAAAGGAATGAGTATTTGGTGATTTTATATGTAACTGAGTGAATTATATAAAATATACTGTATAGTTATATTATATATTGTGTTTCACAGGAAATGGAAAATGGAAATGGAAAAAACGTGATCAAATGCTATGTTATCAAAGCTGACATGCACTTTTTAATGCCTTTTATTTGCAAAAACCCAGTGACAAACATAAAGGGTGACTAATAATAATGATTTATGGCAAAAAATAAATATTACATTACATTACATTATATAACATAATTCACACAGTTACATGTAAAATCCCCAAATACTCATTTATTTTGAGTTATATGAATTTACATTATATTGTTCTTTTGTTAAAAATAAACAAAAATCTCTTATTGAACAAGTACAAAGTCAGTTTTCTAAATGTTCTCCTTACAGTAACGCAATTCACAGCAGTAAGCTTATAATTATGATTATATATTATTATTATAATGAAGTTGAACATTCGGGTTGGGTGCGATGAAACGGGAAATCTTAGTTCAACTTCATTTCAGCCCACGCTGAATTGGAAAATTAAGTAAAGTAACTTGTCATTTTATATTTCAAACAGAGATGGCAATATAGAGGCCAAAGTTATAGACTGCAAATTAACAAAAATAAAAAATAGTAAGCATAAAGTACTGTGTTGACAAATCTTTGTTGTGTCTGAGATGAAATCTTAATTTTTTTAATCAGTTTAAAAGCACTACATAATGTTTCTTGTGGTCAGGGTCTAAACTCACGATTTGTTGCTGGCCTGTGAGACAGTTTTGTTTATCTGATCTGAATATTGTGCTCCACTTCAATATTTTTCTGAATTTGATATTGAGGTTAAATCAGTGAGTACCACACTGTTGTCAAATTAGGCAAAACCCATCCCAGGAGATATTCAGAATTTTAATAATTTGTTCCAATTATGCGGATTCAGTCTGCTGAGTCGCTCTTTGTATTTCTACAGGCACACATTTTCTTTTGCTCATGACTCAGCACAGTTGTAAAACATTTGTCACTGTTTGCTTGGAAGGTGTGAACAACTTTTCCGTTTTCTAGGCGCAGCCATGGTCACATTTGTGTTTAACATTGTTGAAAGTGTTCCCAAGCTTAGTTCAATTGAATATAATGGTCCACATTACACACAACAACAGTCCCGGCAATCCTCTGACATTTAAATAAGCTGATAGCGAGATGACTCATGTCTATAAATTGTAGAGACTAAAGCCAGTGGGGCTGGATGGACTGTCATCTTTGAATAAGATCGCTCTTGATGTCAAGTTTGAAAATTCATTTTACTTCCACCCCGTCACATTAGCTGTGCATATGCTGCTCACCTGACATGGCCAATCTGATGGTGTTTATCTCATCTCTCTACCTGTCAAAGTGCTCATGAAATCCCCTTTCTAGATTAGCTATGTAAAAAAAAAATAAAAAAAAATAACAGGAAGAAAGCATCAGGGTTCACTCTCTCATCCGGCTTGTGACAGATTCATCAATTTAGGAGGGGGAGACTGACTGATTTCATTAGAATGCTCTCCAAACCTGACTTGAACGTGATTAGGAACTTCTTTATTATTCTGTTGTTTGTGAACTTTTGATCAATGCCAATTTTATTTACAGTTGGTTCCAAAGATCCAGATTGAAACTCTATGATAAAAAAATATTTTATAACTTATCAAGGTTTTGGGGTTTAGAAAGAAATAAAGTTATATATTCTTATTTATTTAATAGAATTAATATTTTTTGATAAATATTTAAAGGGATAGTTCACCCAAATGGAACAAAGGCAGTACCCATTGACTTCAATTGTATGGACACAAAACCTATGCAAGTCAATGGGTACCGCTGTTGTTCAGTTAAGAACATTCTTCAAAATAGCTTCTTTTGTGTTCTGCAGGAGAAAAAAAGTCATACAGGTTTGAAATGACTAGAGAGTGAGTAAATGATTACAGTATTAGCATTTTTGGGGGGTGAACTATCACCTAAAGATGTTAAATGCATGTTGACATTTAAGACATACCACATACTGAGAAATTCTGAATCATGTTAAATCACCTTTTCGTGTAAATTGTTTCGCGGATAATTCATTTGGCCTACGCTTTTAAAAATAAAGGGTCTTTGTCAGGTTGTATGGTTCCATAAAGAACCTTAAACATCCACAGAACCTTTCTGTTGCACAAAGTGCTATTAATAGTGATGAAAACTTTTACAAACCGTAAAAAAAAAAAAAATTCACTAAGGAAGAATTTCAGTTGTAGTGTGAGACATTCGGACACTCAGCATGTCTATGAAACTGAAAGAAAATGGAAAAACGAAACACCTCTGGTGTTTGACTGATAATGAAAAGCCCCAAACAACCAAAACATAAAAGCAATTCCATTTTTCGTATTTGCCTGTCACTAAATTAACCTCCCGAGGCCCCGTGTTTTTCTGCATGTTGATCATGTAGCACTCAGATCAGGTGTGCTTCAGCTCTCAGCCAGCGTGCAGAAGACTCTGTGCCCTTAATCTGGATATGTACTGTACCTCAAACCCAATACAAGCTCTCCCGAGGTCTGAGCTGCAGCGACAGACAGACAAACTCTAGAGATCAAAGAAAGTTCATCAGAAGACAAGCTAAAGACATGCATCAGAATGCAGGAGATCGCTCAAAATTACACCAGCATCTCATCTGCCCCAAACAAACGGCGTCAGACTCCCGACGGTCTTCACTCATCAGACGAGGAGAGAGGGAGTGAACAGAACAGGTGACAGGTTCTGACAAAAGGGCGTATGCTCCGTTAGACCCATACTGGGTAACAGGACCACTGGGACATTAAGTAATTTGTCATTCCTTACAGCCCCCATTCCCCTGAAACAGAGAGGATGGAGAAGAAATGATGGCTGGAGATGATGCAGTGCATCTGCAGTCGCTGGAGTTGTTGCCAAATATGTCACACAGCAACACACAGACTCAACTGAGGACAGGAACGTGTGACAACTCAAGCTCAGATGGGAAGAAAATACAGGTGTTGATTTAGTTCGCAGTTAATAAAATAAAATATTGTAGACGATTACTAGCGTGTAAAGGGATAGACGTATACACAGTACAGTCAGGTGGTCAGTCGTTTCTTTAGCTTTTAGCCATCAAATATTTTATGCTCCCCATATATAACAATTACAAATGAAGTCCTCCGTGTCAGTTTTTAAAAAGTCAAGCGTTCAGCATTTTGAGCTGCAAGATAGCACTGCATTAGCTTTTATCACTTGTATTAATGTGAAAAATGTGTTGTGGTATAAGACACTGTAGCACTTTGGCCTATCAGAATGGAGTATTCCGGACAGGTTTGTGAAAAGTTATTTTGAATTATTTACTAAACGAATCAGTCCTGCATGAGAATTTGAGGAAAGTTAAATAGTCCTAATTTAGAATCAATAGTATACTGTTGCTCGGTTTATTGTTGCAAACTGTTTTACCTCTTTGCATTGCAAAAAGTTTTTTGAGAGAGATAACTTTCAGGAAAATATTGTTTCCATTCTTTTAGTGTATTCAGCCCAAAGGCCCGTCAACATATTCAAAAAGAAACTATAACAGTGAGAAGTGTCTACATCAGCAGATGATCATGCTATTATTATTCTAGATTCACGTCTGAATTGATTTTGAGTGGCTGTCGATGTTTATTGTTCATTAAAATGAAAATAAACTCTAGTAATCCAAACTAGGGGTGTCACAATATAGTATTGTCAATAACCGTGATATAAACCATGATTATTGATATTGTGTTACTTGTACACATGATCATTTATGTAATTCAGCACGCTTACATTTTGCCACAATGCTACAAACTCTCAATCTCTAATCCCTACACTCGAATTTGTGTTTTGTTGGCCAAGTAAAAAATGAAATCTGAAATTGAACAATATTTGTTCGTTAAAGAAATTTAAATATGTATTGTGATAATACTGTTGCATGAATTATTTTGCCCGCAATTACAGTAAAGTGAAAACCTAATATCGTGACAGCCCTAATCCCATCGATATTTTCTCTTTATTGTTTTCGTTATAGTTGTGTTAAGGATTTAAAAATATATATTTTTATATATTTTACATTTTTGTTATCTTCCTTGGTGCGTCTTAGTCTTAACCTGGTTTTACAGTGTACACAATGCATATACCATATTTGTTTTACATGTATAAGAAGAAATGTACACAAAACAAAGAAACAAACTTGTCTAGTATTTACAGTATACCATTATTGTATTGGAGTATCAAAATATATATCAAATGACACAAAAAATACAGAAAGTCACTGATCAGATCACCACACATCAAGTGTACAGTTTTTTCCACCAATTGGAGATGTTCACTTATATGCTTGAAACAGTTCATGGGATGAGACCACATAACAAGGTGTTAGATAGATGTTGGAGATATTGCTTGACGTGCACAGCCTCATTTCTCAGTGCATGTCAAATCCACCCACAAAGACTAAAAAAACACAAAACAAACACCTCCTGCTTTGCTAAGCTGAAAAAGCGATACATGCAAGCTGTTCATATACACTGATGTCATTATGATGTATATTTTTGTGTGTGTGTGTGACTTATTTTGTCCTTTAATGAGAAATGGAATACAGTCCAAATAAAAAAATTACTATGAAAAGAATAAGTCAATAACTGCATATTTTACTGTGAATTCCAGCCCTACACCTTAAGGATGATTGTCATATCTGCCCTAATATAGAGCCTCGAGAGGTCCTTTTAGTTTAAATTTGATGCGCGCTACTGAAATCCATTTCAAAGAAAATTATATTTTATTACATATTAGTATTTAATGGGCTCATACGTGTCCTAAAATGTCTGTGACTTTTCCAAAGGCAGAGATTCATTATAACTGAAACAGGTTTTTGGCCACACGTGAAACGTCATCTCTAAATCTTATTATGGTTAGCTCATACCGAGTAAAATCTTCCTCATCTATTTATATCGCCTCTGCCTTTTCAGCCCGCGAGCAGAATTTGGAAGACCGTTTCCTCCATGTGTTCCTTCAGAATGGAAGAGCGGTTGCCAGATTGGGCTGCAGTGCTGGTCATGTTTTGACTGCAGTTGCTCATCAAGATATGAGGAATGATAGCTTGGTGCCAGTTACAGTGAGGTGAGAATAACTTCATTTTACTATTTTGTTTTAATTCTGTATTGAAACCCTTAGCTTTAAACTTTTGCGATAATTAATAAAAATCAAAGCGTAACTCACCTAGTATTCAGTTTAGTGAGACCAAAGTAAAACCAAATCTGTACATCAAAATCATTTGCAAAGTACTACACTGGGTTCCAAATTATTATGCAAATGATATCTTTCTCTGGTTTTCCTAATTTGTCGATGCAAATGACAGTCAGTATAATTTTCAAGTAATCAACAGTTAGGGTACATTTGGAATTTTATTGAACAAACCTCCCACTGACAACAGTATTTATTTAAAAAATGAAAAACTCAAAATGCACTGTTCCAAATTATTATGCACAACAGAGTTTGAAAACATTTCATAGGTTGTAAAAAACTGAAAATGGTCATTTGTTGAATTTGCAGCATTAGGAGGTCATATTTACTGAAATCAAAAGCTATTTCAATCAAAAACATCCTAACAGGGCAAGTTACATGTTAACATAGGACCCCTTCTTTGATATCACCTTCACAATTCTTGCATCCATTGAACTTGTGAGTTTTTGGATAGTTTCTGATTGAATTTCTTTGCAGGATGTCAGAATAGCCTCCCAGAGCTGCTGTTTTGATGCTAACTGCCTCCCACCATCATAGATCTTTCGCTTGAGGATGCTCCAAAGGTTCTCAATAGGGTTGAGGTCAGGGGAGGATGGTGGCCACACCATGAGTTTCTCTCCTTTTATGCCCATAGCAGCCAATGACACAGAGGTATTCTTTGCAGCATGAGATGGTGCATTGTCATGCATGAAGATGATTTTGCTATGGAAGGCATGGTTCTTCTTTTTGTACCATGGAAGAAAGTGCTCAGTCAGAAACTCTACATACCTTGCAGAGTTCATTTTCACACCTTCAGGGACCCTAAAGGGGCCCACCAGCTGTCTCCCCATGATTCCAGCCCAAAACATGACTCCGCCACCTTCTTGCTGACGTCGCAGCATTGTTGGGACATGGTGGCCATCCACCAACCATCCACTACTCCATCCATCTGGACCATCCAGGGTTGCACGGCACTCATCAGTAAACAAGACTGTTTGAAAATTAGTCTTCATGTATGTGTGGGCCCACTGCAACCGTTTCTGCTTGTGAGCATTGGTTAGGGGTGGCCGAATAGTAGGTTTATGCACAACTGCAAGCATCTGGAGGATCCTACACCTTGAGGTTTTCGGGACTCCCGAGGCACCAGCAGCTTCAAATACCTGTTTGCTGCTTTGCAATGGCATTTTTGCAGCTGCTCTCTTAATCCGATGAATTTGTCTGGAAGAAACCTTCCTCATTCTGCCTTTATCTGCACGAACCCTTCTGTGCTCTGAATCAGCCACAAATCTCTTCACAGTACGATGATCTCGCTTAAGTTTTCGTGAAATATCTAATGTTTTCATACCTTGTCCAAGACATTGCACTATTTGACGCTTTTCGGCAGCAGACAGATCCTTTTTCTTTCCCATATTGCTTGAAACCTGTGGCCTGCTTAATAATGTGGAACGTCCTTCTTAAGTAGTTTTCCTTTAATTGGGCTCACCTGGCAAACTACTTATCACAGGTGTCTGAGATTGATTTCAGTGATCCAAAGAGCACTGAGACACAATACCATCCATAAGTTTAATTGAACAATATAAAATTAAATGTTTACGACACTTAAATCCAATTTGCATAATAATTTGGAACGCAGTGTAATTACATTTTAAGGTCACCTTAGATGTCAATTCCATTCTGTATATGGGTCAATGGCGTATAAGGATTTTTGACATGCAACATACAATGGCTATAAATGTTTTAAAATACCATTCACTTAAGCATACTAGCAGAGATTCATATTTCAGCCACAAAAATTAGATATATTTTATTTTTAATTGAATACAATTATTGATATTATTGGTCGCACCGCATGATAAGTGGTCATTATACGTCATTGACCTGTATCCCTATATACCAAAATAATTCAATGTCTTGTCATTTATAAATGACAGCAGCAGTTCTTTGATGGCTGGTTCTGGGTGTTTTGATAAACATGTGCTCTATAGCTCACATGTATGGTATGTTATATGTCATGGGAATGACATTAAAGCTGCGTTTGAATGAGTTCTTTGTCATTTTCATGATGACTAATTATCAGCTGTATCTGCTATTGCTGCTATGAGATTTCCCTCATAACATAAATAAATAAAGCCAATTAACATTCTCTTGACTTCAGTTTGAGAGGGTGATTTCTCTTTCACGAACCAGTGCGTCATTTTGTAATTAAAACAAAATGAACATACATAATGCATGCAGAAAAAAATGTGTATTGGTAACCCTCATTTTTGACAGATGACCGTGCTTGTACTGTACATATTTACATAGGAATTCATAAGCCCTTTAAAATTCCTCATGTTTTGTTACTGTATTTCGATAAGGAAATATGTGCAAAAATGTAAAATTCAACAGTTTATAAACCTTAAAACAACCTCAAGTATTTAATTCTTAATTGCTTCCATTTACTCAAATAGATTTTAGCTCACCCCTGGCAAAATATATGGCATGTATGTAGTTTTATTGCTTGTTGGCTGTAAGGCTGTTTTGCTGAGGCATACAGCAGAGCTCAGCCATTAGTGTGCTGTTTTTGCTTGTATATATGATAGGTCTTGTGAACAGCTTTTCTCCCATAGGGGATGCATTTGGATGCCAAGTTCTTCTAACTTAACAATCCGACAGCCTGTATCAGTTGTCTCTAGATATTCCTTCTGTCTTGTTTGACTCAGTGGTCTCATCTCTAAGGACTTGGAGAAGGTTCCAGTCCTTCTGTCACTTTCCACTGTCTGAGAAAATACTCCGGTTGATGGGATGGAGATATTGTCGGATGTGCCATCTGCACTCCACCGAGTGGCTGCATTCCTGTGGCGTTCTCGGTGTTCTACAAATTGAGTTATCCTTTTGAAGTTAATACATCAATTTCTAATAATATTTTGGATGAAGATGTTCTGAGATACTTTAAAAAATATATATTATTGAGAAGTATCTGTGTGATTTAAGTTGGCGTTGGATGAAAGAAATATTCATTGAAAAACTCACTATTTTGAATGTTGGAGAGTACGGGACCTTTTCGGTGTTTGCTGTTGTTACGGCTCTCAGATCTGAAGATATCAGGTTTACACACTGGATATATTACAGGGATGTTTTAGTTTGTTTCATTTACATTAATGCATTTGGCACTTTTTGCAATAAAAGCATCTTACATGCACTGTAAAGGGACTTGCGGTGTATTTAAACTGTAGTTTTTTCCATACCTGATATAGTATGAATAGTCAGAAAGCATTGTATTAAAAGTGTTCAAATGAATCAAGGATCAAACTATACATAAACATGTAGGGGCGGTTTCCCAGACAGGGTTTAAGCCTAGTCTCAGACTAACTTAAATGTGAGAGATGCCTTGATCGAAAACAACTTGCACTGACATATCTTAAAATATATCACTGTGATTGTTTTGTCTCAAGATGCACACAGTAATATTTTTTTTGTAAAGTATGTTTTTTAAAACAACTTAATTATCCTAATTTAACTAAGGCCTAGTCCTGGCTTAAGCTAATCCTTGTCTGGGAAACCGCCCCGTAATGTTTAGGCTATATAAAACGTTCTGAAAAGCGGCAAAGCATAATGATGATAGAATGCATAGAAAAAAGAATGACATTAATGATACAGTGTATTAAAGCGGATGTAACACACACGGTTTCTGCCAATCTCATATTAATCTTGAGTACCTATACAGTAGTATTGCGTACTTCGTATCTATGAAGAGTGTTTAGTTTGATCACATTTATAAAAGACAGATACAGCTGTACGATTATTTCCAAAAACAGGCGACCTCCTGAACGCGTGCGGGGGGCAGAAATAAAGCACGAGCACACAATACATCATTGCATTATCTCTGCTTATCTGTTGATTCACTATAAGTTCATGTGGTCTACCTTATGCACGTACGCACCGATTGCCAACAAAACACAGACATATGACTCAGTTTCACTTACTGCGTGCAGTTCTTGTCCGGCATCTTTTAGCGCTGGGATCGCTCCATCTATCAGTTTCAAACGATCTCCAAATCCAGCGTTATATCCACCGTTTAAATAACATTCCTCACCGAAATGCAGTGAACAAACAAACATAGCTGAACTTCGCGAACGAAGGAACATTGATGGGCGTGCTCTTTCTCCCACTCTCCACGGTTGACGCGTGGGCGTGCTCTTTCATCTCGCTGTTGCGGGTTGACGCGTGGGCGTGCTTTTCTGGGAGAATTGTCCAATAAGGGACTAAGAAAATAATTACAAAATGGAATTTCATGTTTAAAAAAAACTTTCCGAAACCTATATGAACACTGGGGGAGTGTATCCAGCACAGAAATACTGCGTCATACATCCAACTCGTTTTTGACAAGTTGACCATGTCAAGCATTGAGAAGCCAGCATGTTTAACATTGTAAAGAATTCAGAATGCATGAAACACTCTGGCACCCCCCCTTTAAATAACATCACATCTGACGTCTTCTACCAACAACTCCAGGTGACGTCAACACAACTTGGAGGTGGAAGCTTTGCAACTGAGCAGGGCTGGGTTTCCCGAAACTTTCTTAACGCTACGTCATTCTTAAATTATACCTTAAGAGTGGTAGCGGTATATTCTTAAGAACGACGTAGTGATACGAAGGTTTCGGGAAACCCAGCCCAGGTTATTAAAGTGGCACATGTAAAGTCCTCATGTACTGTACATATATTAACACCTAGCAATGTGGATGTAGCACCATTAGCAACATATAAGGTTTTACCACGTGAAGTTGATACCTTCATCTCTAGGTAGATCTGATTTTAATAGATCTTCATTATCATATGCACCCTGACCCTCATAACACTGACATGTGATGAAGGCTCTGAGCTACCTTTTCCGGTTGGAATAAACCTGACATTGTCAATATCAATAATTCTGCCTCTTGATTTTAAGGTTGTCTCTCTCTGGGTCTGCAGAACCCGTGAAGATCTGATGAGATCAGGCGTTGCGTGGTTCAGCATCAAGGTCAGCCAAGTGGCACTTAAGCAGAATTTTAATGCTCCTGGAAAGAGCGAATCACCTTTCATTAGACAAGAGTGTCAGAACAGCTATTTCAAATCTTGGACATTTATTTTTCATTTATTTATTTTTATTTACCATATATGAATTGTCGCTTTTGTGTTGAGAGATTTGCCGTGTATGGTTGCATTCATGTGCATTTTATGTGCACTGTATGGCAAATGAATACAGAGAGCTGCTTTGTAATAAATGCGGCTTTGGCTATTTCTGCTATTAATTACTGGTGCAGTAATCGCTCACCTTCATTCGAAACGTGCCAGCGACTCTATTCTGATGCATTACTGTTAAAGACATGAATGTCTTTTGCAACTACGTACCTAGCACTTACTAGCAAAAACAACTTTAGACTTTAGAGTTATTCCACTCCAACCGAACATAGTAGAGTTACTTCACACGCACCCTTATTAATGAAAAGTATTTCATTCAAAATTCTGTTTAAATAATCTGTTTGACATAAGAGTACACCATATGAAATGCTGGGTTGCTTTCAACCCACGGTTGGGTAAAGTATGGACAAAACTATCCATTGGGTTATAAATAAACCAATGCTGCCTTGTTTCAACCCAATATGCAATGTTGTTTCAACCGCTGTTAACATACCAGAATATGTTCATTTTAGTGCTGTCAAATCCATTATTCACGATGAATCAAATACAAAATATACAACATGCACAAACATATTGTATATTTCAGAAATATTTGCGATATATAAATTATATTTGAATATAAACATATATATTTACAGTATGTAAATATGTGTTATATACAGGTGTGTGTGTTTATATACACAACACACAAACATTATATTATATAAACATACAGTATTTATTATGGAAGCGATTAAATGTCTTCACAACACTATAGTTAATTTATAACCCATCAGTTGGTTTTGTCCATATTACCCAACCATGGACAGAAAACAACCCAGTATTTTAGGGTGTATGTTTTTGTTTTAAATATCCTATAATGTTTGCTATAATAATGCTTTGTTTGACTTTTGTTTATGTGTTTGAGTCCAGAGAAAGGTGGCACACAGGATTTTTTAAATAGGGAGGTTTTATTGTAAATAGCTTGGAAACCACTGCATTAGGTCATCAAAAAAGCTATCCATACTTCCCAAACTTTTCAGGCCGCGACCCCCAAAATAACTGTGCCAGTGACTCGAGACCCCCACTATCCTCGGAGGTGGTTAAAGTATACAAACGTTGCAGGCAAATGCGCACATGCACCTATTCTACCCAAACGTGCATAATGACAACACAAAAGAGCACAGTCTAACTTACTATTATTTTATAGTTATTTACTCATTACTTTACTTGTTGTTATACAAAAACTATGAACTATTACTACGAATGGTCGAATTTCATCAAACTGATTCGAGTGCTGATGGATGTGCCTCTTTTCGTACCTGAGGACGATGGCCTCTCTGACTGCTGCGCTTCTCCGCCCTCCTCTGCTGGCCTCCCTGCCTTGTCTTTGGTTGATATTAATCAACGTTTCATTTCGACAAATAAGAATATCCTAAATTTAAAGTCTGAAAAATATTCTGCATGCACATGGGACTATGGGACTTTAACATGGTGCTGTAAATGGGCTTGCTGCACCTACAGTAACCTAATGCGGTTGCTAATGTCGTTAATGTGACGTAATCACCTCAGGGGTCACGATCGCGGGGGAGGAAATTCCTAAGGCTGATGGCTTTTTATTTGCATGGTTTTATTTTTAACTTAACTAATATTTTTGTATTTTGTTACACTTATTGATTACATATGCAATTTCTAATAAAAAAAAAAGATTTCTGGAAATCATCTTGCGACCCCACCCTCGCGACCCCTACTTTAGGAACCCCTGTACTAGAGCCCTGCGCGGGACTGATTTCATAATCCCGCTCCCGGTGAATTTTTGACCAATCCCGCCCGCATGTCGCCTCAGCCCAGAGGTGCCAGATTTGTGTCCGTTGTACGTTAAATCAATACTTTTGCACATTTATTGCAACTTACAAAGTCTAATTCTTTACCACTTTTGTCTTTTAACAGTTGAGAAATATGTCCAAATGTCAGACTTGCCTTGCTTTTGTTTTGTGCTGTAAAACCCCGCTTTAATATTCTTCTCTACATCTCGTTTACTGACTCCATCCTTGCTGGCGGCTATAAATCGCGTTTAAATTTTTTTTACCTGCCCGCGGCAAAGGTATAACCGCCCGCTCCCGCGAGATTTGCCCAATCCCAATGCAGTACTCTAGCTTATACTACTGTATATCCTATAGCACCTGTGTTTTGCATGTATATAAGCATGGCTGTTTTCATGTCTTGCAATTACCCAATACTTCACATAATAAAAAACAACAGCATCACCACTTCAAAATAGCTTTCCTGTAGCTCAGTGGTAAGAGCATTGCGTTAACAACGCAAGGTTGTGGGTTCGACCCCAGCGATTGCACATGCCTATGTATAAATGTATAGGATAAAGCAATGTAAGTCGCTTTGGATAAAAGCATCTGCCAAATGCATAAATGTAAATGTAAACTAGCCATCAAACATAACCGCTTTCAGGCACTTGTGCAGATTATAGCATATTTACTGAAGTCTAGTGTTTTATATTGTAGAGACCATATTTCCTGGTGATTTACTTTATCACAGTGTTTATTTTTTGATGGTGCTGTTGTACTGTTGTGCCCTTTAACGTTACTGGTCCACGGCACACCACTCTGCGTGACACTGTGCCATTGTGACAAGCAAATTTCCCCTTAGGGATCAATACATTTCTATCTCATCTGATTTTACTCATCGCACATGAATTCAGATCAAGTGACAAGTGGATGGGCCAGCGTACCATCGCCGCGTCGCTCCAAGAAACGAAGGAGAAAAACCTTAAATCCAAACTTTTTGATCTGTCTTCCCAAACTGCTGAACTAGATCGCTGACATCAAAGAACGCCTCTGAGTTTTAAAGAAGACTCGAGCTCATACCTCGTTCTCCTCTCTCCCATTTCGGGGGAATAATGTGCGGTTGTGAATGTTTGATGTATTCAATTCACTTGAAGAACAATCTTTTATTCATACGTTGATCTTATTAATTCATAGTTTGTGAACGTAGTTTGACTGTGCCTGAGCGGACCGGTCTTTTTCTTTCCGTTTGCATGCTAGACGGGCTTTCTTGGGCTCTTTATGTCTTGTTAGATGTAGATATGGCCGCTGCAGTAAATATGACTGTTGGCTTTTGTCGAACGCATGGTTTTCGCAGTCGACATGCTCAGAACACATGTAAGGTTATTTCTTTAATGTAATAAATCCTTGTTTATGTACTGCCGGAGTCTTGTCAGCGTTGAGTCGGTGTTAATCTGTTTTAATACCAGACAGGTTAAACTAGGTTAAAGGCCTGAGGGTGGTGGTGTATTGTTTAGCCTCCAAGTCTGGTATCGGTATCATGTCTGTATGTATCTGCATATATTGTCAATCCTTCACCGGCTGTGTGTGTGTGCGTGCTGTGTGTGTGGACATACGTGTGACTCATTTCGATTCACATGAAGGCAAAGGTCAACAAGCGTGGGACACTGCATTACACAGCATCGCTTTCCATCCTTTATTACACCTGAACTTTCTGCTCCCTTGCAGATATTATTATTTAAATGTATGCCATTTATTTCTGGGGAACCACTGCTGTTTTTTCTCAGCAGAGAGGAAGCATTTTTAATGCGACAGCTCTGCGGATCGATGCTTTTGATCTACAGATATGTTTGCCTCAGTTGTATTTAATTCACAGCAGCAGCGGTTTTGGTTCTTTATGTTCTGTCCAACATTTGTTGATTCCATTTAAAGGTCCAGTGTGTGATTTTTTTTTTTTTTTGGAGGATCTATTGACAGAAATCCAGTATGATATACAAAACCATGTCTTCATAGATGTGTAAGACCTAACATAATAAAGCATTATGTTTTTATTACCTTACAATGAGCTGTTTCTACCTACATACACCGCGTGTTTCGTAAATAAGTTATCTCCTTCAGCAAAGCAGCAAAAACGTGACAACATCTTTGTCCTGAGAGCATCAAAAGGGAGGGGTGGAGTGAGCCGTTGGTTGAAATTGACAACCTCACCGCTAGATGTCGCTAAAAGCTCCACATTGCTCCTTTAAAGACCCCATGAAATGGCTCAATGCAGGTTTTTTCTGTATCACTGTACTTCTTATTGAAGGTTTATTGGTTCATTTAAAAAAATACATATTATATTAAAATTAAATTATATTACAAACAAAATTAAATTATATTACAGCAATGGACCTTAGTTGCTACCTGCAAGTCATTGCAGGTGATATCTCCACCTCATTTCTACGACCATTTGTTTGAACAAACATCTGCAGTGAAAGAACCATTTTGTCATCCATTTGCCCCAAAAGAGAAAGACTTAAAGGGATCGTTCACCCAAAAATGAAAATTCTGTCATCATTTGCTCACCCTCTTGTCATTTCAAACCCTTATGACAAAAAGAACAAAAGAAGAATGTAGGTAACCGAACAATGGTGGTAACCATGGAATTGCATTCGTTTTGTGTCCATAAAATAAAAGTTAATGGGTACCACCGTTGTTCAGTTGGGTGACCTATCCCTTTAAAATTGGAATTCACTACTTGAAATTCCCTACATGAGTATTGGCTGCTTTGAAAAACTAAACAAAGCAAAGGTGAGCCATTCAGTATGCCCCGTTTACACATTCAATATGAAATACATCAGCTTAATTAAAAAATATGCACTTGTTGTATGATTTCACGAGGTCACTGATCAGACAAAATAGTCTGACTACTCCAGAAATACCTCATCTGGAGGAGCATATCAAAGCCGTAGGGCGCACATCTAATTTGGGTCTGAAAGATCAGCTGGATACATGACTAAGAACACAGGCTGAACCCGTTCAGCTTGTTATGCAAAAAATGTCTTGACACTTCAATGCAAAAATGTCAGTGCAGCTTCTTGAGCGAGTCTGAGGGTCTGCGTCTGTCTTTGTCTCTGGGGAAAGTGATCAAGGGAATCGGCATGATCTGCCAACAGCCCTAACATAGAATTTGACACGTTGATGCGGCTTCATCAGGAGTGCGTGTGGGATCAGAGCTCTTCAATCCAACATCATATGTTGCTATGATGACACAGTGGGTGTGAAATATTGACATGCAAATGATCAATAAGTGCGACCTGGTGACAGAATTGTAGATCTGTCTGTTATTACTGGACACAGGGATGTATGTTAATCTATATGCCGTATTTTTTTGTGCCGAGATTGTTGGCCATCAGATTGCCGCTTGTTATTTTAGATGCTCCTGTTGGATTTGCAGTGTAGTATGAAGTGAAAGTCCTCTCTAATTTCTGGCTTTGTTTTCACATCCAGCAATAAAGAACCAGCTGTGTGTGTGTGTGTGTGTGTGTGTGCGTGTGTGTGTGTGCGTGTGCGTGTGTGTGTGCGTGTGCGTGTGCGTGTGTGCGTGCGTGCGTGTGTGTGTGTGTGTGTGCGTGCGTGCGTGCGTGCGTGCGTGTGTGTGTATGTGTGCATCTGTGTGTGTGTGCAGAGCGGCAGCTTCATGATGTTTTACTGCCATCTGTTGCCAGCACTTTATATATGTTTTGTAGTTTCAGCCAATCATGGTTCTGCAAGCCTCTGCATCTCCCAGCATCCAGTTTTGCGAAGTATGGCATGAACTGCAATTATGTTGAGTTCTTAGTTTTCACAAGGGTTGAACACAGAACGTGTGTGTGCGGGTATGTACACATTTCCAAAATCACCTCCACACACAGTGGCGGCTAAACATTTCAGACAAATAAAAGGCTATGATACAAAAGAAGCATCTAGTTTTATCAAACAGATTATTTGGGAAAGATGTGCTGTAACTTAAGGGATAGTTCACTTTAAAATGAAAATTCTGTCATCATGTCATTTAAAACCTGTATTATGTTATTGCTTCTGTGGAACACAAAGATATTTTGAGAAATGTATATTTATATCTACACAGGTTTGGAATGACGTGATCTATCCTTTTAAGAGATTAGACTTAATGTCTGCTGGCAGATCCATAGACTTACATTGAAGCAGGGCCCTGAACCGTGTCTAGAAATCAAAATTCACAGTGTTCAGTCTATGAAATTTTAGCGGCATCTAGTAGTGAGATTGCGAATTGCAACCAACGGCTCACTCCACCCCACCCCACCTCCCTTCTTTTTGAAGTACTACTGTGGCTAACACAGGACAAAGATGTCGTCATGTTTTCGCTTCTTTGCCAGAGGAGATAATGTATTTACGAAACACACTCTGTAGAGCAGTTTGTCCGTTTAGGGCTACTGTAGAAACAACATGGCGAATTCCATGCAAGGGGACCTGTGATGTACGTAGATAGAAACAGCTCATTCTAAGGTAATAAAAACATAACGCTTCATTATGTAAGGTCTGTATACACCTGTGAACACATAGTTAGGTATATTATATTGCATTTCTGTCAATAGATCCTCCAAAAAATTACACACTGGACCTTTAAATGGCCCAATAAGCAAGACCATAACAACCACTCACAACACCCATGCAACCACACGACAACACACTGGCTAACGCAGAAAAGGCAACGAGTACTTATATTATCTTTAGAGAACCACCTACATTGTGGGGACCAGAGGCAGATACACAAACATGTGTGTTAGGCATACAAGGCATCTTTCTACATGCAATATTATCTTTTTTTAAATAGAAATTGTCCTTTAATGTAAATGGAAGATAAGAATGAAGCTCTTACATGAGTGAATTGTCCTTTCTCTCACTGTAAATAGCCAGTGTTGTGCTCATTCATGTTCCCTGAGGACCGTATCCTTGTGGCCCACACAAGCTCATCAAAAGGATGTCACCAGCGCCCAGTTAGATCACAGTGCTGTCATCACAAACACGCTCAGCCGTACTGCAGACATTGCACTGGAGTGCTATATGGTCCTTCAGATCTATTTAAAGGAGCCATGAATTAAAACCACAATTTTAACCCGAGATTTTGTTGTATAAATCGTATTCAAGCGAACATCCTGTAAGTGTCAGAACTGAAAACGCCCTTGTTACTGAAATTACAACTGTTATTGACACCAGGCTCAGCGAACACCAGGTGCTGGAATACACCTATTTATAGATAGGTTGAACACCGCCTCCACAGAAAAATATCAACGACTACTTCTCTAGCCCCGCCCACTGGTTCGCGAATGACTTTAGCCACATAGTACACACTCCCGCATTTGTGATGATTGACAAACTGGTAACCATAGCGACATATTTTTCGGCTAAAGATTTGTTTTGTCCGTCAGTTTAAACTAAACTGTTGATATGCGTTGTGTTCTGTTTATGCTCGGAAGGCTCCATCACACAGCGCTCTTTTGCTGTGTTGCCATGTTTGTTATTAATAAGAGGGGTTTTTTTTTATTCTAAGTTTAAGATTCTAAGTTTTTAATTGGGAGGGCCGCAAAGCAATGCACTCTACACAAGGCCTTAAAGTTTGAGAGCCACTGCTTTAAAGAACCTTTGAACCTTCTTCTATGGCATCGCTGTGAAGAACCTTTTAAGCACCTTTATTTTTAAGAGTGTAGTCAATGGTGGCCAAGAACTGTTTGGTTATAAGCATTCTTCCAAATATCTTTCTCCGTGATCATCAGAACAATTA
This sequence comes from Triplophysa rosa, assembly GCF_024868665.1. Taxonomy (NCBI): domain Eukaryota; kingdom Metazoa; phylum Chordata; class Actinopteri; order Cypriniformes; family Nemacheilidae; genus Triplophysa; species Triplophysa rosa. The sequence continues at coordinate 21,625,426 of NC_079898.1, read as the reverse complement.
AATTTATACAGATTTGGAACAACTTGAGGGTGAGTAAATGAAGGCATCATTTTCATTTTCAGGTGAACTGTTCCTTAAGTTAGCACAGAAGCATTTCACCACCAACAAAATGATATCACCTTTAAGCTCCAACGAACTTCAAACCATCTAGCGACACCACAGAATCTTGCGTTTACCACTAACGCTCAATTCACTTTCATTAAAGGACGCAATGATCCAGATGAAAGTCCCTATAAATGCAAACAGCTGTCCAATGCTCCTAAAGTGATTATCATGGCATGATTAAAATAATTAGTACCTCATAACGTCCCAGCGTCTGGACTAATATCAGGATATAAGAGTCGTCGCAGGAGTCCGGACGAACAATTGAATCAGCTCGGGTCCTTATGCTCGCCATTCATTGTCAATACCGGTTCGGCACCGGGCTGTCAGTCATGTTGAATTTTCCACTCGCAGGCCCAATGGTGGCATTAATTTGTCAATCTGTATGCAGAGCGACTCTCATAACTTCCCCAGTGTGGTAATTAGTGCTACCTGAAGTTGGAGGGCTTTGATTGCCTTTAGGGAGGTGTCCCGCAAGGCCGCTTCACATTAGCATGAGGCCAATCGCCTTGATTGCTCGCATCTGGTCATTAAAGGAGAGGGACTATTTCCCCCTTTGCCCTGGACCCAACATGCCCTGAAATCAAAAGTCGGTGCTGGAATAATCAAGGCTCAAGTTGTGCTGAAGGAGATGAATGAATGTCGAGGATACCAATGTTTTGTGTGTATGTTTTCTTTACTAAATTAACCATGATTTGACTATATTTTTTTATTGTAAAGTCATAGTAACCTCATATTTACTATCGTCTAGCTAATAGTTTAGCCATGATTTTTTGCAGTTAAAGGAACAGTTCACCCAAAAATTTAAATTCTGTCTTCATTTACTCACCCTCAAGTTGTTTCAAATCAGTATACATTTTCTTTGTTCTGATGAACACAGAGAAAGATATTTGGAAGAATGTAACCAAACAGTATTTGGCCATCATAATAAAGCCATGATTATGTTTCCAAAAGGGTCCCATGTACATGTTGTGTTCCACAATGATGGATATGGATATACTTCAATGGCAATATAATGTCATTTTTGTCAATGTACAACATTGTAAAAAATTCTTTACCACCTTAAATTTTCAATTACAATCATCTTGGCTTTACAAGTCAACTTACTATTTTAGGTTTTGGCCAGTATTCAGTTGAAATTAAGTTGATACTTACTCAATACTAATACTAAATACTAAAAATAGTTGCAATTGCTTAACTTATTTTAATGTGTTAAAGTAATGTAAAAAAGCTGAAATGACTTTGATTTTACTTAAAAGGTTATGGCAGTGTAATTCAAGTGAGCATTAGAGATAACCAAGTCTTTAGTAAAACTATGCTTATTTCTCTCTCTAAATGAAGTTGAAAATGAAAACAAACTGTATCCTATTTATAAATGTTCTTTTTAACAGCACATTTTTCTGGCACACAAACTTCAGATTCAAATGTGCCTTGCAGCTTTTTTTCCTCTTCTTTCCAGTCTCGGACACAGCCGTGGTGTTTGCAGAATTCTCGGCGAGTGAGTCCCCTGATCATGTCAGGATATAGATGAAGCCACGCTTGAAAGCTTCTGGGGGAGATTACTGGAACCTTCAGTGGGTTTTACTGTCGCATTAGGTGTCGGGATTGAAATGTTTTTCAACTCTTGAGCAGGCAGCGGTTGTCGGAAATGATTGAGAAAATGTCTCGCCCGAGTAGCAGAATGGAAAAAGATGTATAGCCCAGAAGATAATATGTATTTTTTTCTCTGTGTAATGCTTTTTTTCAGTGCTGGAGCCCGGTACGAGTCTAGCACCTCAATAGCCCAAAACTTGCCTTACCAATTTGTGTAGTTTTCATGCTTAAATGGATTTATTATGAATGCTGCATGATCTAATGAGATTTTCCTCCTTTCCATGTCCTTGTTTCTGTCTTACTCTTACTTTTGATGTTCTTTCTTTCTCTCTTTTAGATATGCATTGCCATCCAGTGCCAACGGGCAGCTCTGTATGATTGAAATGGTGGTGGCTAATGCAACTGCTAATGGGCAGCAGAGATTCATGAAAGAGTCTGGGTCAAAGGTAAACCTGCATCTGCACATGACTGTCAGTGAATCTTTCATATATTTATCTGCTTGACTTTGAGAACTCCAAACTAAATTTAAACCTGGCTATTGGACATGAAGTTATATTGTATTTTTCAGCCAGGCATAACTTGCCTGACTGAGAAAAAATATACAATTTTTAAACAGACAGCTCAGTCATTTTAAGAGCTGGTGTAATGATATTTGTTCCTGAAATAATAGGTTTTATCGCTCTTGTTAAATGATAAATAATAGGCTTGTGTTTTTGATCATAATTGATGAGATCCTCAGAGGAAGCTATATGCCAATAATCAGACACTTACAAATAGACTAAGAGCCCTAAAGTGAATATAATGACTTTGCAAAAGTTCATTCATAAGCTGTGTAGAAATGATTACAGTTTTTAGTTTGTTGAAACAGCTGTAAGAGAGACAGTGGGGTAGCAAGTCAGATCCGAGCCAATATGCAAGAACTTTTTACCGGGCCCCATCCGTCCGTTACTGGACATCGGTTGTTTACTCGGGTGCGTTATTTAAATGTTGATGCGCGTCAATCGTAACTGTAGACCCCAAGGGAGTGCAAACTCCCAAGCGCCAGAAAGAGGGAGAAGGCGACGCAGCCAGCATTTTGCACGTGTTTTTACACACGACATGTGAGCGGTTTTAACATTTATATGATAATACAGTTGTCAAACATTAAACATTTAGTACTTACATCGCGCTGGCTCTTTCACTCCTTCACCATGTGTCTGTCAATAGAAATTCCCGCCTTCTTGCATTTGATTGGACAGTAATCGTTGCCTTCCTTCATTTGTTTGACCACCTCATTCAGATTGACATTGACGAGTCTTTATGAATTAAACTTCATTCCGTTTCGACACAGCAAGGTAAACAAAGTATATTATACGTTACGTGGGAATAATTGATGATGGGCCGATTTCAACGTTTGTCATGTTATCATCTTTAAAATGCTGTTGATGGTAGGACTACTTTCTTGCGCATCTCATTTCAATGGACTCGGAGGCTTGAGCCACTGCTATGTGTGTGTGTGTGTGTGTGCGCGCGTGCGTGCGTGTGCGTGTGCGCGTGCGCGCGCGTGTGTGTGTGTGTGTGTGTGTGTGTGTGTGTGTGTGTGCGTGCGTGCGTGCGTGCGTGCGTGTAGAGAGAGAGAGAGAGAGAGAGAGAGAGAGAGAGAGAGAGAGAGAGAGAGAGAGCCCCAGTAAAATTAGTGTTTGCAGTAAAACTTTTGAAAGAGTAGGTCTATCAAAATATATTTGTTATCAGTTATAAGCAGCATGAAGAGGAAAACGAACCAGTAGGCTATCAGTGTTAGTGTTTATTAATTCATTTTGTTTTTCTATTTAGTTATTTTATTTATTCGATTTCAGTATGTATTTCTATATTGTTTTTTAAATGTTTTGTTTAGTGAAACGAAACAGTGCACGTGTTTCAACATTCAACAGACCCATGGTATAAACAATAATAATAGAGTGTAAATGACTATATTTATTAAAATTATTAAACGGATGCCACTAATTGGGACAATAAAGATCTCCCTACTACCCCTAACCTCACCATACTGTGACGATGTCACTATGAAAAATAAAATTAATCAGCATTTATGCAGTTCTTTTGAATCTATTATTCTTTATTATTAGAAATGTCTTTTATCACCAGTTATGTCACCTAAAAGTATTAATCACTATTCGTTTTCATTGATATTTAACTCAATTATATCTTTTAATTTATGCAGCATTAGTAATTTTATGTAGCAGTTTCTGTTATTTGGTTGGTTACGGTGCAAGTTCCACTCACTGATGTACCTTTATTAAGAACGGACATCCGGTGTTCAAAATGGCGACTGCCAAGTGGCAAGCGGTATCTCGCTGAGATCCCTTTGAAGACTCACGCGGTCTTTTGTTATTTTAACCGCAGTGAAAGTTAAATCCGTTGGCGATTATAGTGAGCTAATGATTTCTTACTGGATTATCACCCTGCACGGAGTACCAGACTGATTGTTGTTTAAATGCTGTATGGATACCGTCGAGCAAGTGTGTATTCTGACGGAGTGGAAGTCTGAACACTATTATCAGAATACTCAAGGAGTTATAGAGCCACGGAAATGAATCGGACTTTCTGCAAAACTGAGGTCGTGATTCGTGAGTAAAATACGGCGGTTGTGGATACTGTTGATGCCTGATGATATTATTATGATTGTTCTTTTTGCCACATTGACTATTGAACATTCATTTTTGCTGGATGAACAGAACTGAACTGAATGTTTTGGGACTTGAACTGAACTATTTTTCTTGGCTGGATTACATGTTTTATATTCTGGACAAATGCTGATGAACTGGTTGGTCTCTTTTTCTCTGCCTTTATTATGTTTGGTATGCTTTTCTGAACTTTGAACATTGAATATACAGATTCGAAAGTTGAGAAAAAAAATGGCACCCCAGATGGGACAAATTTAGGAATAATTATGAGTAGTTGTGAGAAGGAAATCTCAGTGAAAAAACTTTAAATTCATTGTTTAAAACAATTGAACTGCTGCAAACAGCCCTTTAGACAAAGTGGCTGATCTTCAAAGTGAATCATGTTATGAAATGGAGGGAAATGGCAATCAACCTACTGATAAAGCTTTGAAAGATGATCTTGTGGACTTGATGGCTTCTGATCAAGAGGAGTTTCAACCATGTTTACTCAATTTACAAGAATTCCAGGCTTTTTCAACTCAGGATACTCTGCTGGATATGGATTTATCGGGAAGCTTGGATCTCGGACCTCCATTATCTCCAATCTCGAAAACCACATTGGGAGATACTAGATTTCTAGATACTCTGGAACTTCAGCAATTAAGAAAAATGACACAATCCCAGTATAAAAGTTTGAAGGACACTTTTTTGACGGAAATGGGAGAGTTAAAGAAGGTTGTAGACACTTTTACTATGAATGTAAATGCTGCATCAGAAAAACAAACAATCGAAATTAAACTGCTAATGAGTAATCAGTTTGAATACTTCAGGAAGGAGTTTAATAACATGCTGCATTGGTGACTAAAAAATCAACATTCAGAGGTCTTAAAGGATTTCAATACTGTTATAGAACCCATGGCTGCTACGTTGGATCGTATTCAAAAGGCAACTGATCAATGCACTCAGCAAATGAATAACTTTATTTCTGGGTCAAGTTCAAATCAAACTTTACAGACTGAATTATATCAGTGTAAACAACATCTTCAACAATTAACTCTGGCCAGGGAAGTTTGTAAATTACCGCAACAGAAGTCCATGAAAGTAAATGCTTCTGTGTAAACCATTCTTTACCCATCTGCTAATGTGGTGGAAATTCCAGTGGTGAACCCCAGGTTGCAGCAACTTCATTCTACCATACAATTAGGATTGGCTGATTCTGAATTAAATCCGGCTAATGAATTTGCTACTTCCATTGTGGAAGGTAGAAGACGTTTTCTGGGAAAACAGCCCATTAAAATTCAGTTCCCTTGCTTTGGTCGTCTGGAAGATTGTGATGATCCTTTGATTTTTCTTGAGAAATGTTATAATTTCATGGCTCTCCATCCACTTACAGATGAAGAATTAATGGCAACCCTCAGGAATGCGCTCCATGGAACAGCTAGAGACTGGTGGGATGTGGCTTGACTGGAAACAACTACTTGGCAGGTGTTTGAATCCAAGTTTCTTGCTGCTTTCCTGTCAGAAGACTATGACGATGAGTTAGCAGAGAGAGTAAGAACACGTGTACAGCAAGAAGGTGAGAGCATAAGAGATTTTGCTTACATGTACCGAGCTCTGTGCAAACGTTGGAAGCCACAAATTGCTGAGGAGGAAGTCATAAAGTTAATCCTGAAGAACATTAATCCTCAGATGGCCAGTCAACTTCGCAGTAATGGGGTTAATACTGTAGATGGTCTAGTCCGTCTGGGTCAACAACTGGAAAAAGACAAGGAAAACCAGTTACAATATGATCAACAGAAAAAACCTTGGAAATCCAGAGTAAGTTATCCTGCTTCTGTTCAGCAGAATACTCCGTTATCAGCTTCAGCTCCAGAATCAGATGTTTCGAAAAAATCATTCTGTTGGCGGTGTAAAGGATCTCATTCTCCAGCTTCATGTCCTCAGAATGGTTCTGGGAAGAATCAAAACTATAAGGGGCAGCATAGTTCAAATTCTGTTAAACATAACTCTGGAAATCATCCTATTGTTAGTACTGTCACTCACAGGGAGTCTGTGTATTCACTTAACCATCCCTTTTCTTCATCTCTTCTGCAACAGTTGATTATACCTGTAATTATTGATTCTTGGAAAGGACAGGCATTGGTCGACACAGGATCGTCATATACATTGCTAAATGAGAGATTGTGGTTAACCATGGGTTATCACACTGAAAAACTCAAACCTTGGACAGAAGGTCCTATTTATTTGACTGATGGAGGAGCCAGACAGCCATTAGGATGGGGTGAAGTTAAAACACCGGGCTTGATGAAAGAGAAAAGGAACTTTTTTTAAGACAACTTAAGCAGAATTCAGATGTCTGCACAGCTGTTCTTGGGAAAACAAGTGTTTTGACCCACCAGATTTATGTTACTCAAGACATACCCATAAAACAAAAGCCATATCGTGTATCTCCAACCAAACAGAAGGTTATCAAGCAGCTCATTGATGAGATGATAGATGCTGATGTTATTGAGCCTTCTTCTTCTTCATGGGCCTCTTTTGTGGTCCTGATTCCCAAGAAAATGGGTGGTTATCGTTTCTGTGTAGATTACCGAAAGCTAAATTCAGTATGTCAGTCAGATGCTTATCCATTACCAACTATCCAAGAAATTCTGGAGTCCTTAAATGGTGCTGTTGTTTTTTCCACCCTGGACCTCAACAGTGGATACTGGCAGGTTCAGATGGATAGGGACATTCAAGACAAAACTGCCTTCATTTGCAGTCATGGACTGTTTCATTTTAAGGTCATGGCTTTTGGACTTAAAAATGCACCTGCAACCTTTCAACGGTTGATGGAGAGAGTCCTGGGAGAGTTGCAAAGAATCAACTGCTTTGTTTACTTGGACGATATAATCATTTATTCTCCATCAATGGAACAGCACTTTTTGGACATCCAGGCGGTGTTGAAGAAATTGAAAGAGGCCCACCTGACAGTTAACATGAAGAAAACCCACTTCTTCCAGACATCTCTGACGTTTCTTGGTCACATAGTGTCTGCTGAAGGAATCCAGGCAGATCCTGAAAAAACTAGCGCTGTTCAGGAATTTCCTGTGCCAAAGAACCTCAAAGAAGTCCAGCGATTTCTAGGCATGGCTGGCTGGTATCACCGGTTTGTACCCCAGTTTTCTCAGGTGGCGGAACCTTTGTATGCCTTAAAAAGGAAAGGTGCTAAATTCCTATGGTCTTCTCAGTGTCTATCTGCTTTTGATACCCTTAAACAGCTCCTGGTGTCTCCACCTGTGCTTTGTCATCCTAATTTGAATTTGCCTTTTGTTGTCTATACCGATGCAAGCGAGGTAGGCTTGGGAGCCGTCCTGGTGCAACAAACTGGACTGGGCACAGAGGAAGTTCTTGCATATGCCAGTCGGACCTTAAATCAAGCAGAAAGAAATTATACCACTACGGAGCATATTATCTGGAAGGAAAGTTCTTCACTGTAGTAACTGACCACTCTTCCTTGATGTGGATCTTCAAATCTCAAGAACCAAATACCAGATTAATTCGATGGGCACTTTGACTCCAGGAATTCCATTTCACTGTGGAGTATCGAAAAGGGAAGTATAATGCAGTCCCTGATGCTCTGTCTAGAGCTCCTTTGGAACTCAAGGAACCAGGAGTTCTAACTTGTTCTACGGCTTTATCTCTAAAGCCTAAATCAGAGAAAACCAAGCTCCTGACCCTGCCGATTGCAGATTATGATGTCTGGAAAGCACAACAGATTGACTCGGACATTCAAAATCTGTATGGACAAATAGTGGAGTTGGGAGAAGTCATTGTCAATTCCTCTACAAAATTTACCATACTCGAGGACAAAGTTTTTAGAGTTGTCCAGTCCCCACACAAAACTGTGTACCAAGTGTATATACCAAAGTCTCTTCACGAATACCCACTTGCTGGTCACCTTGGTCAGTTTAAAACTTGCAAGAGACTTCAAGCTTTGGTGTACTGGCCAAACCTAACTCAAAATGTGAAGGAGTTTGTGCAGAGTTGTCATATTTGCCAGCTCTACATGCCTGAATGCCGTAAACTGCCTGGGTTACTGCAACAAACCACTGTACAGCGGACATGGGAGATGCTTGGAGTAGACTTGATGGGTCCGTTTCCCAAGAGTTCTTCAGGGAATGTCTTTCTGCTGGTCTTTGTGGATTACTACTCTCGATGGGTGGAACTTTTTAGTTTACGCAAAGCCACAGCTGAAATTGTCTCGCAGATTCTGGTTGGAGAAATACTCACCCTTTGGGGGGTCCCAGATTACATCTTGTCTGATCGAGGACCTCAGTTCGTATCTTCTGTGTTTCAGGAACTCTGTAGGTCATGGAACATAGGACACAAAATGACAACTGCATACCACCTGCAACCAAATCGCACGGAAAGAGTGAATCGTACACTTAAAATGATGGTGGCTTCCTATGTCGGTGATAATCATAAACATTGGGACAAGTTTCTACCAGAGTTTAGGTTTGCTCTTAATTCTGCTGTTAATGAATCCACAGGAGTAACTCCCGCTGAGTTGAACCTCACCCGTCCACTTAGAGGACCTATGGATGTGTTACTGCAACCACGAGATGTTTGTCCTGATGATTCTTGTTATGACAAAGTGACAGAATTGCATCAAATGAAGGATTATGTGGATAAGAGATTACATACAGCTCATCAACGTCAAAAACGAAACTATGACAAGAATCGGAGAGAAGTGGTGTTTGAGGAAAAAGATAGAGTTTGGATGCGTACTCACCCTTATTCTAAGGCAGCGAAGTTCTTTTCCGCGAAACTTGCTCCAAAATGGCAAGGACCTTACCGGATAGTCCAGAAGTTGGGACCTCTGAACTATGAAATTGTCCTGGAGGACTCAGGAGAGGATTTAAGGGTTGTCCATGTCTCCAAACTTAGACCCTGCTTCCCTTCTGCACGAGAACTCGAATTGTTACAAAAAAATGAAGAATTTCTTGGATTTACTGAGAAAGAGATTCTAGGTCCTCTGATTTAATGCCTTTACCCTAAGGGCCGGCTTTTCTTAAGGAGAGGGGAATGTGACGATGTCACTATGAAAAATAAAATTAATCAGCATTTATGCTGTTCTTTTGAATCTATTATTCTTTATTATTAGAAATGTCTTTTATCACCAGTTATGTCACCTAAAAGTATTCATCACTATTCGTTTTCATTGATATTTAACTCAATTATATCTTTCAATTTATGCAGCATTAGTAATTTTATGTAGCAGTTTCTGTTATTTGGTTGGTTACGGTGCAATTTCCACTCACGGATGTACCTTTATTAAGAACGGACATCCAGTGTTCAAAATGGCGACTGCCAAGTGGCAAGCGGAATCTCACTGAGATCCCTTTGAAGACTCGCGCGGTCTTTTGTTATTTTAACCGCAGTGAAAGTTAAATCAGTTGGCGATTATAGTGAGCTAATGATTTCTTACTGGATTATCACCCTGCACGGAGTACCAGACTGATTGTTGTTTAAATGCTGTATGGATACCGTCGAGCAAGTGTGTATTCTGACGGAGTGGAAGTCTGAACACTATTATCAGAATACTCAAGGAGTTATAGAGCCACGGAAATGAATCGGACTTTCTGCAAAACTGAGGTCGTGATTCGTGAGTAAAATACGGCGGTTGTGGATACTGTTGATGCCTGATGATATTATTATGATTGTTCTTTTTGCCACATTGACTATTGAACATTCATTTTTGCTGGATGAACAGAACTGAACTGAATGTTTTGGGACTTGAACTGAACTATTTTTCTTGGCTGGATTACATGTTTTATATTCTGGACAAATGCTGATGAACTGGTTGGTCTCTTTTTCTCTGTCTTTATTATGTTTGGTATGCTTTTCTGAACTTTGAACATTGAATATACAGATTCGAAAGTTGAATAATGTGATTTGTGTTCAATGTTTTGTTTCCTCTCTATGTCAAAGACTGTTTATTTGCAAAAGTTAAGAATGTTCTAACTCATAAGTACAGGGTCTGTGAATATTTATATACATAGGCCTTTGCAAGTTTCTTGACTAAAAGTAAAGTTTGGTTTGGTTTGATTAAATGACAGTAACTCTGTCTGGCACCCCAGTAATAAAAAACAAAAATTTAATCAACCAAATAACAAGAAGCGTTACAATACACTTTATTATTAAAGCATCACAAAACCTTAAACAACATTTATTTAGATATTAACAGAGTTGGGTGTGTTGCACATCATAGAAAACAATGTTAGCAACTGTAAGTTATTACAGTAGAGAAAACTAGTTAATTTAGCTATTTTTGGCTTCCGGGTTTAAAATCCTCATCTGGCAAACGTCAAAGGATGCGACGTGGCCATGTACTATAGTACATTGATGACGCGTCTGTCTCATAATTATTCATGAGACTGTGTTTTCTTGCTCAATGAGAAGACATTTCTCCTAATTATTCATGACAGCGCCTTGTGTATTTCTATCTGACCCTTCAGAGAGAGGCGTTCATGGCAGATGATAGTAATCTGATGGATAAATGAAGAAAAAGCAGAACACTTAACCAGGAGTTGCAAAAAATACATAATCCGATAATTATATATAAAAGTATATTTTTATGTGAAATGCACTATATGCGGTATACTTTATATGTGGAGGAACGGCTTCTCCACTGAAAGTGATAAATACATGACAGTTGTTGAAATTGTGGCACACAGAAACAGGCGCGGAGGGCCATTTGGAGCTCTTGGTGGGCCGGAGCGCTTGTGGACCAGTTACAGCTCAATGTGTCACGTTCGGAAGTCGAACAGACTGAGTTAGGGGACTTCCGACACTGATGAAAGGGGGTTTCCCAACCAGAAAGGGGTTTCCCAACCAGCGGAATGCAGTCGCCTTGTTAGAGCGCCTGTCTCCCAAGCCGGAACGTTCGCCGGTTTAAACTTTGAAGCCCGCTCTCATGGATGCGAGTAAGGCCGGAACAGTAGAAAACTGGGTTTTACTCGGGGAAAGCTTTTAGTAATTAAGTTTGGACTCGCTCATGATGGCAGTCTGTGTCAGGAATGCGGTGCCGTGACCCAGGGCTGGAGTTTTAAAAAGATCCCATGTGTGCTCGGCCACGCACGGAAATGGACAAGAAACGTGTTTTCTCTTCGTAAGACATACAAAAACTTGCATAAGAAATAAGCATGGTTAAATATATTGCATATGTATAATGTGTACAAGCACGTCAATGTTTTAGTTGTTCTAGATTGCGTATAGCACTGCTCAAACGTGATATTTGGCAGCCGGAAGAATCAACAGTTGTACACTCACGCGTGATTTCTTTCATTGTGCGACGTGACATGCACCTTAGTACGAAACATTGGTAAAAACATCATTCGGATGCATTGTCTAATACCACCGCTATATTTTCCTCTTTGGTTGAGCTGAGCTCCCGCGTCCCTCCCTGTACTGTAGCCTGCCTCGTTCCCCACACTTTCGAGAATGGGTCCCGGTACTGGAGTTGCCAGGTATTCATCAGAGTATGAATACACATTAAGAATCTCATCAATTAACATTTATCCTTAGAATATAAATAAACATTATGGCAGCCGCAGTACATTATGAAAGTAGCCCCAAAACCCGCGGCTCCATAATTTTGAAATTTCTGAAATCATGCCACGTTACAATACAAAATACAAAGTTCCACCAGCCAGAGGGAGATGAATGACACCACACGCGTCTATTCACAAACAGGAAATAGAACTTGCTTGCAGGATTTTTTATTTGTTAATGTCTCGCGGGCAAGACGCAAGTGTTACTGAATATGTACCGAGTAAAATATTACTGAAAATTGATTAGTAATGCCTTACAGCAAAAAGTAATACGTTACTGTAATACATTACTTTTGTAACGCATTACTCCCAACACTGCTCATATCACATTTAGTGGTTTCTGTAAAACCGATGTTGCTTGAAAGTAGATTCGTGTAATGACCATAGACTGTATAAAACATACAGTGACTAATATATTTTAAGATATGGAATCGGATCACTTTCTCTCGTGCCCCGCCCACACCCCCACTCTTCTTCTCACAGCGTTCACGCCCATTTTAATTGCATTTTTCAAAAACGACAGTGAGGTGGAATGTAGCTGAAAGGGGGAGGTTTCATGACACTTTAAACACCTGTTTTCAAATATTTTCATTTAGTTCAAAATAAATGCCTGTATGATCTGATATGTGATGTAAAATGTAGAAGAGTGAGTTGGCAACAGATGGATTTGAACTTGCATTCATGTGTAGAGTCAGAACTACTTGTTAATCACCTTACTCACTACGCCACTGAAGCTGCTGGCAAAGTGGTGTCGTTTTTACACTCTAATTCTGGGGTAGGACCCACTCCCATGTGTCCATAGGTAGACCAGATCTACCTTTATCTAGTCATTTTCTACAATATTGTACGGCCATAAATAAAACTTGGATGCGGGCCCCCAATCCCCCAGGCCCATATGCACCTGCATACCCTGCACACCCAGACGCTATGCATCTGAAGAGAGATAACAACTAGCAAAGGAAAGTCAGACAAACAAAAAGAAATGCTTGTCTTGAGAACTACAGGCTTTTGAGTAAAACTCAATGACACATCTTTGCATTGAAAAATGCTTTTTATTCTTTACAGAGACATGCAAAAAAAACTGTGATATGTAGTATGCTTAACTGCAAATCAATATAAGCATCTTTTTTGTTAACATATGCTTAGGTGGTGTTCGGCCCCATGTTTCTGGGTGGAGTTCCATCTCTCTCAGAGCTCCACCACAGCGGTGCCAATGTCTCCGGCTTCATTGGATGCATCCGTGAACTACAGATTGGCTCCAGGGAGCTGTATGTTGTGGGTGAAGCAATCAGAGGCCAAAATATTCAGGACTGTGACTCGGCAATCTGTCAGCACCAACCCTGCCGCAATGGAGGAACCTGTGTCAGGTATGGTTTTGTTATATCCTCCAGTTTTTAATTCACTAGTTTCAATACTACTGTAGATCTGTAAATGATTCTGATGTGACACTTGATGAAAAAAAAACGTTTGAATTAGATATGAACTTTTTTAATTAAATCAGATCTCCTGGGGGAGGACAGCAGCTCAGAGGGTGACCCTGTCACCTCATAGCAAGGTCACTGATTTGTGTGGCGTTTGCATGTTCTCAGTGTGTTGGCAGAGGTCTCCATTTCACGTTTATGCATTTGGCAGACGCTTTTATCCAAAGTGACTCAGTGCATTCAGGCTTTACCTTTTATCAGGATGTGCATGGCCTTTGAACTAAAACCAGTGACCTTGGTATTGATAGTGTGGGAATATTTTTTAGATAAAAGTATGATTTAAATATCAATATAATCAATAAGTGTTTTCTTTCATTTGTTTCATTAAGCTGTGTGTTTTTGTCATGTGCTTTCTATTTCACTCAGTGGAAAGTACTGGGGCAAACAAAGAAAACAGAGAACTTTGGGGGTTGGAGTCGTAAATGATCTAGATAAACACACACACATATAAAGAGTCACAAAGAAAAATAAATGTTATGAATCAATCCACTGTATATGTTCTAAGTATAATCATGAGTTGTGATGTGTTTTAATGAATCATAGGATTAAGAAACAACGCTATATAATTAAAAACATTAGATGATTAAGTGTTTTCTTTTTACTAAAAGATACACTTTATTATTAAAGCATCACAAAACCTTAAACAACATTTATTTAGATATTAACAGAGTTGGGTGTGTTGCACATCATAGAAAACAATGTTAGCAACTGTAAGTTATTACAGTAGAGAAAACTAGTTAATTTAGCTATTTTTGGCTTCCGGGTTTAAAATCCTCATCTGGCAAACGTCAAAGGATGCGACGTGGCCATGTACTATAGTACATTGATGACGCGTCTGTCTCATAATTATTCATGAGACTGTGTTTTCTTGCTCAATGAGAAGACATTTCTCCTAATTATTCATGACAGCGCCTTGTGTATTTCTATCTGACCCTTCAGAGAGAGGCGTTCATGGCAGATGATAGTAATCTGATGGATAAATGAAGAAAAAGCAGAACACTTAACCAGGAGTTGCAAAAAATACATAATCCGATAATTATATATAAAAGTATATTTTTATGTGAAATGCACTATATGCGGTATACTTTATATGTGGAGGAACGGCTTCTCCACTGAAAGTGATAAATACATGACAGTTGTTGAAATTGTGGCACACAGAAACAGGCGCGGAGGGCCATTTGGAGCTCTTGGTGGGCCGGAGCGCTTGTGGACCAGTTACAGCTCAATGTGTCACGTTCGGAAGTCGAACAGACTGAGTTAGGGGACTTCCGACACTGATGAAAGGGGGTTTCCCAACCAGAAAGGGGTTTCCCAACCAGCGGAATGCAGTCGCCTTGTTAGAGCGCCTGTCTCCCAAGCCGGAACGTTCGCCGGTTTAAACTTTGAAGCCCGCTCTCATGGATGCGAGTAAGGCCGGAACAGTAGAAAACTGGGTTTTACTCGGGGAAAGCTTTTAGTAATTAAGTTTGGACTCGCTCATGATGGCAGTCTGTGTCAGGAATGCGGTGCCGTGACCCAGGGCTGGAGTTTTAAAAAGATCCCATGTGTGCTCGGCCACGCACGGAAATGGACAAGAAACGTGTTTTCTCTTCGTAAGACATACAAAAACTTGCATAAGAAATAAGTTATGTCACCAAAAAGTATTAATCACTATTCGTTTTCATTGATATTTAACTCAATTATATCTTTAAATTTATGCAGCATTAGTAGTTTTATGTAGCAGTTTCTGTTATTTGGTTGGTTACGGTGCAAGTTCCACTCACGGATGTACCTTTATTAAGAACGGACATCCGGTGTTCAAAATGGCGACTGCCAAGTGGCAAGCGGTATCTCGCTGAGATCCCTTTGTAGACTCACGCGGTCTTTTGTTATTTTAACCTCAGTGAAAGTTAAATCTGTTGGCGATTATAGTGAGCTAATGACTTCTTACTGGATTATCACCCTGCACGGAGTACCAGACTGATTGTTGTTTAAATGCTGTATGGATACCGTCGAGCAAGTGTGTCTGACGGAGTGGAAGTCTGAACACTATTCTCGGAATACTCAAGGAGTTGTAAAGCCACGGAAATGAATCGGACTTTCTGCAAAACTGAGGTCGTGATTCGTGAGTAAAATACGGCGGTTGTGGATACTGTTGATGCCTGATGATATTATTATGATTGAACAGTCATTTTTGCTGGATGAACAGAACTGAACTATTTTTCTTGGCGGGATTACATTGCTTATATTCTGGACAAATGCTGATGAACTGGTTGCTCTCTTTTCCTCTGTCTTTATTATGTTTGGTATGCTTGCTGAACTTTGAACACACAATATACAGATTCGAAAGTTGAATAATGTGATTTATTATGTTCAATGTTTTGTTTCCTCTCTCTGTCAAAAAACTGTTTATTTGCAAAAGTTAAGAATGTTCTAACTCATAACTACAGGGTCGGTGAATATTTATATACATAGGCCTTTGTAAGTTTCTTGACCAAAAGTAAAGTTTGGTTTGATTAAATGACAGTAACTCTGTCTGGCACCCCAGTAATAAAAAATAAAAATTTAATCAACCAAATTACAAGAAGCGTTACAGTAGGGCCCCGCTAGCTTGGGGGCACCCTAGTGGCCAAAAGTGGTTAAATCATTTGATGCTTTAGCACCTGATCAGCCTGCACCAAATAATTCAAACGCACCTAATAACAGACAGGTCTGACTCGGTGGAAAAACCCATCAAAACTTCTAATTCAGCTATGAGGTGGGTTACCCTCGCTTTGACGCTCAGCCAGTTTCTTTAGAGGAACAACATCTTTGTATGGAGTCCTTCAAATAAAGTAAGTCATGGTGGAGATAAGTTTAGGCTGAAATTGATTAAAGTGACACGGTGGAATGTCAACATGTGATTTTTAAGACGTCTTAAAATGACTGCTGTCTGATATTGTGAATTATATTTTGCTGTCATCAGATGCGTCTGCTAAAATTGTATGATAATTAGACCCTGGCTCCATATAGTGTTAAAAGCAAACTGCATAGTATGTTTTATAGACAAATGACAGCATCTACAAAAGCAGATTTGAGACCAGTGCTTTGAACTCTGATTTCCCTTGAAACTGATAGGTTTCTTGTAGGGTTAGTTTGAATACCATCTAGCAATGAAAATAGGACTAATGCAATTGTTGTAATTGCCTAGTTTAAGTCGGTTTTTAGTTAGTTAGATCACAGCATCCATAACATTCATATATTTTTTTAGGGAGGAAAAGATATTTGATACAGTTAAATATGTCTTACATTTTTTTATTTCTAAATATCTCCAGCAATTAAATTTGTATAAGTGGAATGTGGGTTCACCATAGTCTAGAAAACCAGCACTGAAATCTTTAGGGTTCTTTACTATTTAATAAAAATGATTTCAGTAATATTTACTTGATTTGTGTTCATGCTACTGTATTTAGTTTCAATTATTATTGATAGCTCAAATTTTATTACATTTTAAAGTATCAAAACAATTTTTGGAGTGGTGGTGCCGCCCCTGGTATAGAAACTCAATCATGAAACGCACATGCCAAATATTTGATTCCAAAACAAAGAAGGTTTATTTCTATACCAAACTGTAAACAATTGTGTGTGCTGTTATGTGGTTGAACGTAAAATAAATCCAGGTTATATATATATGACATATAATTCCATATAGGCCTACTCAATATTACTTTTGTGCAATTCAAAGAAAAAAATGTTAGTATGCATGTGTGGGGGTCTCAGGTCTTGTATTTGCTTAGGTTCCCCAAAATGATAAACACGCCCCTGACTGTATGATGAGAACACAAACAATCATTTACAATCTGACAACTTATATGAATTCTTAATGATTAAATACAGTTTATATGTGACTTAAATATAACATAAACATGTATACTTAAATGTGTTTCTCTTGTTCTTGTCATATTGAATCTGTCTTGTTCTTCTGTTTGTTTTTCATCTCTGTTGGTTTGATCTTTTATTGTATATCAGCTCATGTTCAGTGTGTTTATGTTTGTTTATTGCTGTCACGGTCATACCGTGTCTTGTTAGTGTGTTATTGAGGGATTTGCCTGCTTGATTGGGGACACCTGGTGGAGATGGGTTATGAGTGTTTATATTGCCTGTTAATGTTAAGATCAGTAGGAAGGGGGGAAGGTTCTTTTGTTGTTTTCCTGTTGTCCCATGGGGCCATGATGAGATCTACGTGTTGAATTTAATCAATCAAGCAATAGATTGTTAATAAACGATTTCTTTTTACTTATACTTTTGTAATGATTATCATTTTGTTGCAGTTACGTGCAATAACTGTTACAATTGCTCTGTAAAGTGATTTTGGTTTCTAGAAAAGCACAAACTATTATTCTTATTCTCATCATTATGACATCATTGAGGTGTAAAGCAGAATTCTTCATATTTTAACAGTGAATGTGACTCTGGATGCTGATTCAGCTCATCCTCGTCTCATCGTGTCTCATGATGGCAAACAAGTGAGATATGAAGACAAACAACATGAAAGAGTGAAGAATGAAGATAAAGGACAAAATGACAAGTTTGATTCACGTCCCTGTGTTGTTGGAAATGAAGGATTCTCTTCAGGGTGTTTTTATTATGAGGTGCAGGTGAAGGGGGCAGATAGGTGGCGTGTGGGCGTGGCCAAAGAATCTGCTCAGAGGAAGGGCTGGTTCAGTCTGAATCCTCAGAATGGATACTGGACTGTGAGTTTGAGCGGTGACAATTATTATTTTGCTGGTGAATATCTTGTTTGTCTTTCTCTGAGTGTGGAGCCTGAGAGGATCGGTGTGTTTGTGGATTATGAGGAGGGTCGAGTCTCATTTTATGATGTGAAGTCCATGTGTCATATTTACTCTTTTACTGATCAATCTTTCACTGAGAAACTATATCCTGTTTTATCTTTGTTTTCCTCTGTTCCACTCATCATCTGTAGTGATCTCTCATGAGATCTGATAAATATCTGATCTGAACATAAAGGGAGGAGAGAATAACAGACAGAGAACAGAATAAACATTTTCATGACCATCAGGATCTTGTGATTATAAATTCAGTTTCAGGATTAAAATGAGGAAATAGAAACTCAGTAGACTTTAGTGGTTACGGGAATCATTTCAGTGTCCTAAACTTTTGATCAGTAGTGTATATATACACATACACTCACCTAAAGGATTATTAGGAACACCTGTTCAATTTCTCATTAATGCAATTATCTAATCAACCAATCACATGGNCCCGATAGAACATCTTTGGGATGTGGTGGAACGGGAGCTTCGTGCCCTGGATGTGCATCCCACAAATCTCCATCAACTGCAAGATGCTATCCTATCAATATGGGCCAACATTTCTAAAGAATGCTTTCAGCACCTTGTTGAATCAATGCCACGTAGAATTAAGGCAGTTCTGAAGGCGAAAGGGGGTCAAACACCGTATTAGTATGGTGTTCCTAATAATCCTTTAGGTGAGTGTATATTGTCACTTTGTGAAGTGCTCTGAAGACTTGATGAATACATGATTGTGTTGAATCTTTACTTTAATAAAAGTATTTCAGAAGCAGTTGAGTCGGTGTGATGAGTTTAGTTTTTCTTCAGTTGAGTTTGTTCTGTCTCATCATCACTCAGTGTTTCTGGATGTGGTCATATGTTTTTAGTTTATTTTGTGATGTTCTGTGGCAGATCTGACTTCAGTTTATTTGCATTTATTGTTCCAGATCATATTTGTTACTCAATTTTGGATCAGAGTTTAAAGTTGGTTTTTATTGTGATTGTATCCGCTGATTGTGAAGACAAGAAAAGAAAAAAAAACTGTAACAAACGATTGTGAATGAACATTTGCATTTGAGATGTTCACCAATAGAACTTGTATTCATTATGTTAAACATATTTGTAATGTTATGAAATTATTTTGTCATTCATTTTTTTACTTGTTTTATTGTTACATATATTTTCAGTTTATTGATATTAATTTGTTTAGTCTGTTAAAATAAATGATTCACCACAATTAGTACAGGTTGTTTTTTTCAACCCCATGACACTCATAATGAGATGATGTTTAGTGTCACATACAGATGAGAGAGAGATGGATCAGATCACACAGGTATTATATCTTAAATGAATCAACAGAGATGTTCTTGAAGTGTCTGGATGATAACAGGGTTTTTATGACACACACAATGAAGAAGACGATGAGATGAGATGAGGGACGACTGGATGAAGATGAAATCTCTGATAACAGCGAGTGAGAGTCTGTAGAATCAAACAAGTCCAGATAAAGTCTGACGGTGAATGTGTTCTTTTGTGTTGTTATAATATGGATTCATTATAATTGTGTATGTCAGACTAAATAATAAAAGTAATAACACTTACTGTAAATCTCACTTCTTGTTGTATGTCTGAGCATGTCGTGTTTTCATTTGCTTTTAATAAATGAAACCGTTTTTTATCTTTTGTGATAGTATGTTTGTTTAACTGTTGTGTTTTTAATGGTGTGGTTTTATTTTAAACATTTAGATTTTATTATAATCACGGCTGGAAATGAAGGGGAAACACAGAGCGACAGAGTTCCACATCAAAATGTTGAGGATTTCCATTTTTTATCCATAAAATATCCTCCAGATGCCTGTGAGTTATTAAATTAGATTTTTTTAATAAATTCATACATTGAAGTGTTAACAACATAAAGGCCATGGGTTCAATCCCATAACACACTGATCACTGATATACAGTCACACAACAGATGAAGAGAGAACTCCAGTTTTCATTTAATCAGCATTTCTAAATGTACTCCAGCCATTCAGTCCAGAAGTTAAGAACAGTATCGTCTCGGGTTACTTGGCTGTAACCCTGTTCCCTGAAAAAGCGGGAACGAGATGCTGCGTTTCAAACGCTATGGGAGAACAGTCTGTTCGACCGGTTGTGAAGCACGTGTGTCAAACACGCCAAATTTTTTTTGGCTTTAAATAACCTAGGCAGGTGACGTGGCTAATTACACCAGCACCTGCAGGTTATAAATACACGTGAAAGCAGACGCGTCTTCAGGTTCCAACTTTGTCTGAAAGGACGTCCGGGCACGCCTACAGTGCGGCATTGAGGCGCAGCATCTCGTTCCCACTTTTTCAGGGAACAGGGTTACAGCCAAGTAACCCGAGACGTTCCCTTTCAAAAGCTACACTCGATGCTGCGTTTCAAACGCTATGGGAACGAGAATACCAACGCTGCCGCACTGGAAGTGTCTGGACACCCCCAAGGTTGTGTGGTGTGTGTG